>NW_027252691.1:347500-647500 GCF_044704955.1 Pristiophorus japonicus
ATACTGACAGACTCCCGGGGATACTCTGTAAATACTGACACACTCCCGGGGACTGACTGTCAATACTGACACACTCCCCGGGGACTATCTGTAAATACTGATACACTCCCGAGGACCTCCTGTAAATATTGACACTCTCCTCGGGACCCCCCTGTAAATACTGACACACTCCCGGGGGCCCCCAGTAAATACTGACAAACTCCCGGGGTCCCCCTGAAAACACTGACACACTCCCGGGGACCTCCTGTAAATACTGACACACCCGCGGGGACTGACTGTAAATACTGACACACTCCCCGGGGACTATCTGTAAATACTGACACACTCCCCGGGGACTACCTGTAAATACTTACACACTCCCCGGGCAACCCCTGTAAATACTGACACACTCCTGGGGACCCCCTGGAAATACAGACACACTCCCGGGGACCCGCCTGCAAATACTGACACACCCCCGGGGACCCCCTGTAAATACTGACACACTCCCGGGGACCCCCTGTAAATACTGATACACTCACGGGGACCCCCTGTAAATACTGACACACCTCCAGGGAACCCCTGTAAATACTGACACACTCCCAGGGACCCCCTGGAAATACTGACACACTCCCGGAGACCCTCTGTAAATACTGACACACACCCGGGGACCCCATTTAAATACTGACACACTCGTGGGGATCCCCTGTAAATACTGACTCACTCCCAGGGACCCCCTGTAAATACTGACACACTTGCGGGGATCCCCTATAAATACTGACACACTCCCTGGGTACCCCTGTAAATACTGACACACTCCCGGGCAGCTCCCTGTAAATACTGACACACTCCTGCGGATGCCCCGTCAATACTGACACACTCCTGGGGACTCCCTGTAAATACTGACACAATCCCCGGGGACTCCCTGTAAATTTAGACACAATCCCGGGGACCCCCTGTAAATTCTGACACATTGCCGGGTACCCTGCTGTAAATACTAACACACTCCCGGGGATCCCTGTAAACACTGACACACTCCCGGAGACTGACTGTAAATACTGACACACTCCCCGGGGACTACCTGTAAATACTGACACACTCGACGGGGACTACCTGTAAATACTGACACACTCCCCGGGCACCCCCTGTAAATACTGACACACTCCCCGGGCAGCCCCAGTAAATACTGACACACTCCCGGGGATCCCTGTAAATACTGATACACTCGCGGGGACCCCCTGTAAATACTGACAGAATCGCCGGCGACCCCCTGTAAATACTGATACACTCCCGAGGACCTCCTGTAAATATTGACACTCTCCTCGGGACCCCCCTGTAAATACTGACACACTCCCGGGGGCCCCCAGTAAATACTGACAAACTCCGGGGGTCCCCCTGAAAACACTGACACACTCCCGGGGACCTCCTGTAAATACTGTCACACCCGCGGGGACTGACTGTAAATACTGACACACTCCCCGGGGACTATCTGTAAATACTGACACGCTCCCCGGGGACTACCTGTAAATACTGACACACTCCCCGGGCAACCCCTGTAAATACTGACACACTCCCGGGGACCCCCTGTAAATACTGACACACTCCCGGGGATCCCTGTAAATACTGACACTCTCCTCGGGACCCCCCTGTAAATACTGACACAATCCCGGGTGCCCCAGTAAATACTGACACACTCCCAGGGACCCCCTGTAAATACTGACACACTCCCGGGGAACCCCTGTAAATACTGACACACTCCCGGGGACCCCCTGGAAATACTGACACACACCCGGGGACCCGCCTGTAAATACTGACACAGTCCCGGGGACCCCCTGTAAATACTGACACACTCCCGGGGACCCCCTGTAAATACTGATACACACCCGGGGACCCCCTGTAAATAATGACACACCCGCAGGGAAACCCTTTTAAAACTGACACACTCCCGGGGACCCCCTGGAAATACTGACACATACCCGGGGACCCCATTTAAATACTGACACACTCGCGGGGATACCCTGTAAATACTGACACACTCCCGGGGACCCCCTGTAAATACTGATACACTCCCGAGGACCTCCTGTAAATACTGACACACTCCCGAGGACCTCCTGTAAATACTGACACACAACCTGGGTCCCCCTGTAAATACTGACACAGTCACTGGGTCCCCCTATAAATACTGACACACTCCCGGGGAGCTCCCTGTAAATACTGACACACTCCCGGGGACCCCTGTAAATACTGACACACTCCCGGGGACTCCCTATAAATACTGACACACTCCCGGGCAACCCCTGTAAATATTGACACTCTCCTCGGGACCCCCCTGTAAATACTGACACACTCCCGGGGGGCCCAGTAAATACTGACACACTCCCGGGGACCACCTGTAAATACTGACACACCTCCGACCACCCTCTGTAAATACTGACAAAATCCCCGGGGACCCCCTGTAAATACTGACAGACTCCCGGGGATACTCTGTAAATACTGACACACTCCCGGGGACTGACTGTCAATACTGACACACTCCCCGGGGACTATCTGTAAATACTGATACACTCCCGAGGACCTCCTGTAAATATTGACACTCTCCTCGGGACCCCCCTGTAAATACTGACACACTCCCGGGGGCCCCCAGTAAATACTGACAAACTCCCGGGGTCCCCCTGAAAACACTGACACACTCCCGGGGACCTCCTGTAAATACTGACACACCCGCGGGGACTGACTGTAAATACTGACACACTCCCCGGGGACTATCTGTAAATACTGACACACTCCCCGGGGACTACCTGTAAATACTTACACACTCCCCGGGCAACCCCTGTAAATACTGACACACTCCTGGGGACCCCCTGGAAATACAGACACACTCCCGGGGACCCGCCTGCAAATACTGACACACCCCCGGGGACCCCCTGTAAATACTGACACACTCCCGGGGACCCCCTGTAAATACTGATACACTCACGGGGACCCCCTGTAAATACTGACACACCTCCAGGGAACCCCTGTAAATACTGACACACTCCCAGGGACCCCCTGGAAATACTGACACACTCCCGGAGACCCTCTGTAAATACTGACACACACCCGGGGACCCCATTTAAATACTGACACACTCGTGGGGATCCCCTGTAAATACTGACTCACTCCCAGGGACCCCCTGTAAATACTGACACACTTGCGGGGATCCCCTATAAATACTGACACACTCCCTGGGTACCCCTGTAAATACTGACACACTCCCGGGCAGCTCCCTGTAAATACTGACACACTCCTGCGGATGCCCCGTCAATACTGACACACTCCTGGGGACTCCCTGTAAATACTGACACAATCCCCGGGGACTCCCTGTAAATTTAGACACAATCCCGGGGACCCCCTGTAAATTCTGACACATTGCCGGGTACCCTGCTGTAAATACTAACACACTCCCGGGGATCCCTGTAAACACTGACACACTCCCGGAGACTGACTGTAAATACTGACACACTCCCCGGGGACTACCTGTAAATACTGACACACTCGACGGGGACTACCTGTAAATACTGACACACTCCCCGGGCACCCCCTGTAAATACTGACACACTCCCCGGGCAGCCCCAGTAAATACTGACACACTCCCGGGGATCCCTGTAAATACTGATACACTCGCGGGGACCCCCTGTAAATACTGACAGAATCGCCGGCGACCCCCTGTAAATACTGATACACTCCCGAGGACCTCCTGTAAATATTGACACTCTACTCGGGACCCCCCTGTAAATACTGACACACTCCCGGGGGCCCCCAGTAAATACTGACAAACTCCGGGGGTCCCCCTGAAAACACTGACACACTCCCGGGGACCTCCTGTAAATACTGTCACACCCGCGGGGACTGACTGTAAATACTGACACACTCCCCGGGGACTATCTGTAAATACTGACACGCTCCCCGGGGACTACCTGTAAATACTGACACACTCCCCGGGCAACCCCTGTAAATACTGACACACTCCCGGGGACCCCCTGTAAATACTGACACACTCCCGGGGATCCCTGTAAATACTGACACTCTCCTCGGGACCCCCCTGTAAATACTGACACAATCCCGGGTGCCCCAGTAAATACTGACACACTCCCAGGGACCCCCTGTAAATACTGACACACTCCCGGGGAACCCCTGTAAATACTGACACACTCCCGGGGACCCCCTGGAAATACTGACACACACCCGGGGACCCGCCTGTAAATACTGACACAGTCCCGGGGACCCCCTGTAAATACTGACACACTCCCGGGGACCCCCTGTAAATACTGATACACACCCGGGGACCCCCTGTAAATAATGACACACCCGCAGGGAAACCCTTTTAAAACTGACACACTCCCGGGGACCCCCTGGAAATACTGACACACTCCCGGGAACCCTCTGTAAATACTGACACATACCCGGGGACCCCATTTAAATACTGACACACTCGCGGGGATACCCTGTAAATACTGACTCACTCCCAGGGACCCCCTGTAAATACTGACACACTGCCTGGGTCCCCCTATAAATACTGACACACTCCCGGGGAGCTCCCTGTAAATACTGACACACTCCCGGGGACCCCTGTAAATACTGACACACTCCCGGGGACTCCCTATAAATACTGACACACTCCCGGGCAACCCCTGTAAATATTGACACTCTCCTCGGGTCCCCCCTGTAAATACTGACACACTCCCGGGGGGCCCAGTAAATACTGACACACTCCCGGGGACCACCTGTAAATACTGACACACCTCCGACCACTCTCTGTAAATACTGACAAAATCCCCGGGGACCCCCTGTAAATACTGACAGACTCCCGGGGATACTCTGTAAATACTGACACACTCCCGGGGACCTCCTGTAAATACTGACACACCCGCGGGGACTGACTGTAAATACTGACACACTCCCCGGGGACTATCTGTAAATACTGACACACTCCCCGGGGACTACCTGTAAATACTTACACACTCCCCGGGCAACCCCTGTAAATACTGACACACTCCTGGGGACCCCCTGGAAATACAGACACACTCCCGGGGACCCGCCTGCAAATACTGACACACCCCCGGGGACCCCCTGTAAATACTGACACACTCCCGGGGACCCCCTGTAAATACTGATACACTCACGGGGACCCCCTGTAAATACTGACACACCTCCAGGGAACCCCTGTAAATACTGACACACTCCCAGGGACCCCCTGGAAATACTGACACACTCCCGGAGACCCTCTGTAAATACTGACACACACCCGGGGACCCCATTTAAATACTGACACACTCGTGGGGATCCCCTGTAAATACTGACTCACTCCCAGGGACCCCCTGTAAATACTGACATACTTGCGGGGATCCCCTATAAATACTGACACACTCCCTGGGTACCCCTGTAAATACTGACACACTCCCGGGCAGCTCCCTGTAAATACTGACACACTCCTGCGGATGCCCCGTCAATACTGACACACTCCTGGGGACTCCCTGTAAATACTGACACAATCCCCGGGGACTCCCTGTAAATTTAGACACAATCCCGGGGACCCCCTGTAAATTCTGACACATTGCCGGGTACCCTGCTGTAAATACTAACACACTCCCGGGGATCCCTGTAAACACTGACACACTCCCGGAGACTGACTGTAAATACTGACACACTCCCCGGGGACTACCTGTAAATACTGACACACTCGACGGGGACTACCTGTAAATACTGACACACTCCCCGGGAACCCCCTGTAAATACTGACACACTCCCCGGGCAGCCCCAGTAAATACTGACACACTCCCGGGGATCCCTGTAAATACTGATACACTCGCGGGGACCCCCTGTAAATACTGACAGAATCGCCGGCGACCCCCTGTAAATACTGATACACTCCCGAGGACCTCCTGTAAATATTGACACTCTCCTCGGGACCCCCCTGTAAATACTGACACACTCCCGGGGGCCCCCAGTAAATACTGACAAACTCCGGGGGTCCCCCTGAAAACACTGACACACTCCCGGGGACCTCCTGTAAATACTGTCACACCCGCGGGGACTGACTGTAAATACTGACACACTCCCCGGGGACTATCTGTAAATACTGACACGCTCCCCGGGGACTACCTGTAAATACTGACACACTCCCCGGGCAACCCCTGTAAATACTGACACACTCCCGGGGACCCCCTGTAAATACTGACACACTCCCGGGGATCCCTGTAAATACTGACACTCTCCTCGGGACCCCCCTGTAAATACTGACACAATCCCGGGTGCCCCAGTAAATACTGACACACTCCCAGGGACCCCCTGTAAATACTGACACACTCCCGGGGAACCCCTGTAAATACTGACACACTCCCGGGGACCCCCTGGAAATACTGACACACACCCGGGGACCCGCCTGTAAATACTGACACAGTCCCGGGGACCCCCTGTAAATACTGACACACTCCCGGGGACCCCCTGTAAATACTGATACACACCCGGGGACCCCCTGTAAATAATGACACACCCGCAGGGAAACCCTTTTAAAACTGACACACTCCCGGGGACCCCCTGGAAATACTGACACATACCCGGGGACCCCATTTAAATACTGACACACTCGCGGGGATACCCTGTAAATACTGACTCACTCCCAGGGACCCCCTGTAAATACTGACACACTGCCTGGGTCCCCCTATAAATACTGACACACTCCCGGGGAGCTCCCTGTAAATACTGACACACTCCCGGGGACCCCTGTAAATACTGACACACTCCCGGGGACTCCCTATAAATACTGACACACTCTCGGGCAACCCCTGTAAATATTGACACTCTCCTCGGGTCCCCCCTGTAAATACTGACACACTCCCGGGGGGCCCAGTAAATACTGACACACTCCCGGGGACCACCTGTAAATACTGACACACCTCCGACCACTCTCTGTAAATACTGACAAAATCCCCGGGGACCCCCTGTAAATACTGACAGACTCCCGGGGATACTCTGTAAATACTGACACACTCCCGGGGACTGACTGTCAATACTGACACACTCCCCGGGGACTATCTGTAAATACTGACACACTCCCCGGGGACCCCCTGCAATATTGACACACTCCCAGGGACCCCCTGTAAATACTGACACACTCCCCCTGGTACTCCCTGTAAATACTGATGCACTCCCGGGGACCCCCTGTAAATACTGACACAGTCACAGGGACCCCCTGTAAACACTGACACACTCCCGGGGACCCCCTGTAAATACTGACACTCTCCTCGGGACCCCCTGTAAATATTGACACTCTCCTCGGGACCCCCCTGTAAATACTGACACACTCCCGGGGGCCCCCAGTAAATACTGACAAACTCCCGGGGATCCCCTGTAAATACTGACACACTTCCGGCCGCCCTCTGTAAATACTGACACAATCCCCGGGGACCCCCTGTAAATACTGACACACTCCCGGGGATACCCTGTAAATACTGACATACTCCTGGGGACCCCCTGTAAATACTGACACATTGCCGGGGACCCTGCTGTAAATACTGACACACTCCCGGGGACCCCCTGTAATATTGACACCCTCCCTGGGACCCCCTGTAAATACTGACACACTCGCGGTTATACCCTGTAAATATTGACACACTCCCAGGGACCCCCTGTAAATACTGACACACTCCCGGGGACCCCCTGTAAATACTGATACACTCACGGGGACCCGCTGTAAATACTGACACACTCCCAGGGACCCCCTGTAAGTACTGACACACTTGCGGGGATCCCCTATAAATACTGACACACTCCCGGGGAGCTCCCTGTAAATACTGACACACTCCTGCGGACGCCCCGTGAATACTGACACACTCCTGGGGACTCCCTGTAAATACTGACACAATCCCCGGGGACTCCCTGTAAATTTAGACACATTCCCGGGGACCCCCTGTAAATTCTGACACATTGCCGGGGACCCTGCTGTAAATACTAACACACTCCCGGGGATCCCTGTAAATACTGAAATACTCCCGGGGACCCCCTGTAAACACTGACACACTCCCGGAGACTGACTGTAAATACTGACACACTCGACGGGGACTACCTGTAAATACTGACACACTCCCCGGGCACCCCCTGTAAATACTGACACACTCACGGGGACCCGCTGTAAATACTGACACACTCCCAGGGACCCCCTGTAAGTACTGACACACTTGCGGGGATCCCCTATAAATACTGACACACTCCCGGGGAGCTCCCTGTAAATACTGACACACTCCTGCGGACGCCCCGTGAATACTGACACACTCCTGGGGACTCCCTGTAAATACTGACACAATCCCCGGGGACTCCCTGTAAATTTAGACACAATCCCGGGGACCCCCTGTAAATTCTGACACATTGCCGGGGACCCTGCTGTAAATACTAACACACTCCCGGGGATCCCTGTAAATACTGAAATACTCCCGGGGACCCCCTGTAAACACTGACACACTCCCGGAGACTGACTGTAAATACTGACACACTCAACGGGGACTACCTGTAAATACTGACACACTCCCCGGGCACCCCCTGTAAATACTGACACACTCCCGGGGACTCCCTGTAAATACTGACACACTCCCGGGGATCCCTGTAAATACTGACACACTCCCGGGGATCCCCTGTAAATACTGACACACTCCCGGGGATCCCTGTAAATACTGACACTCTCCTCGGGACCCCCCTGTAAATACTGACACAATCCCGGGTGCCCCAGTAAATACTGACACACTCCCAGGGACCCCCTGTAAATACTGACACACTCCCGGGGAACCCCTGTAAATACTGACACACTCCCGGGGACCCCCTGGAAATACTGACACACGCCCGGGGACCCGCCTGTAAATACTGACACAGTCCCGGGGACCCCCTGTAAATACTGACACACTCCCGGGGACCCCCTGTAAATACTGACACAGTCCCGGGGACCCCCTGTAAATACTGACACACTCCCGGGGACCCCCTGTAAATACTGATACACACACGGGGACCCCCTGGAAATACTGACACACTCCCGGGAACCCTCTGTAAATACTGACACATACCCGGGGACCCCATTTAAATACTGACACACTCGCGGGGATACCCTGTAAATACTGACTCACTCCCAGGGACCCCCTGTAAATACTGACACACTGCCTGGGTCCCCCTATAAATACTGACACACTCCCGGGGAGCTCCCTGTAAATACTGACACACTCCCGGGGACCCCTGTAAATACTGACACACTCCCGGGGACTCCCTATAAATACTGACACACTCCCGGGCAACCCCTGTAAATATTGACACTCTCCTCGGGACCCCCCTGTAAATACTGACACACTCCCGGGGGGCCCAGTAAATACTGACACACTCCCGGGGACCACCTGTAAATACTGACACACCTCCGACCACTCTCTGTAAATACTGACAAAATCCCCGGGGACCCCCTGTAAATACTGACAGACTCCCGGGGATACTCTGTAAATACTGACACACTCCCGGGGACTGACTGTCAATACTGACACACTCCCCGGGGACTATCTGTAAATACTGACACACTCCCCGGGGACCCCCTGCAATATTGACACACTCCCAGGGACCCCCTGTAAATACTGACACACTCCCCCTGGTACTCCCTGTAAATACTGATGCACTCCCGGGGACCCCCTGTAAATACTGACACAGTCACAGGGACCCCCTGTAAACACTGACACACTCCCGGGGACCCCCTGTAAATACTGACACTCTCCTCGGGACCCCCTGTAAATATTGACACTCTCCTCGGGACCCCCCTGTAAATACTGACACACTCCCGGGGGCCCCCAGTAAATACTGACAAACTCCCGGGGATCCCCTGTAAATACTGACACACTTCCGGCCGCCCTCTGTAAATACTGACACAATCCCCGGGGACCCCCTGTAAATACTGACACACTCCCGGGGATACCCTGTAAATACTGACATACTCCTGGGGACCCCCTATAAATACTGACACATTGCCGGGGACCCTGCTGTAAATACTGACACACTCCCGGGGACCCCCTGTAATATTGACACCCTCCCAGGGACCCCCTGTAAATACTGACACACTCGCGGTTATACCCTGTAAATATTGACACACTCCCAGGGACCCCCTGTAAATACTGACAAACTCCCGGGGACCCCCTGTAAATACTGACACAATCCCCGGGGACCCCCTGTACATAGTGACACACTCGCGGGGATCCCCTGTAAATACTGACTCACTCCCGGGGACCCCCTGGAAATACTGACACACTCCCGGGGACCCTCTGTAAATACTGACACACACCCGGGGACCCCATTTAAATACTGACACACTCACGGGGATCCGCTGTAAATACTGACTTACTCCCAGGGACCCCCTGTAAATACTGACACACTCGCGGGGATTCCCTATAAATCCTGACACACTCCCTGGACCCCCCTGTAAATACTGACACACACCCGGGGGCCCCCAGTAAATACTGACAAACTCCCGGGGTCCCCCTGAAAACACTGACACACTCCCGGGGACCTCCTGTAAATACTGACACACCCGCGGGGACTGACTGTAAATACTTACACACTCCCCGGGCAACCCCTGTAAATACTGACACACTCCCGGGGACCCACCTGCAAATACTGACACACCCCCGGGGACCCCCTGTAAATACTGACACACTCCCGGGGACCCCCTGTAAATACTGATACACTCACGGGGACCCCCTGTAAATACTGACACACCTCCAGGGAACCCCTGTAAATACTGACATACTCCCGGGGACCCCCTGGAAATACTGACACACTCCCGGAGACCCTCTGTAAATACTGACACACACCCGGGGACCCCATTTAAATACTGACACACTCGCGGGGATCCCCTGTAAATACTGACTCACTCCCAGGGACCCCCTGTAAGTACTGACACACTTGCGGGGATCCCCTATAAATACTGACACACTCCCGGGGAGCTCCCTGTAAATACTGACACACTCCTGCGGACGCCCCGTGAATACTGACACACTCCTGGGGACTCCCTGTAAATACTGACACAATCCCCGGGGACTCCCTGTAAATTTAGACACAATCCCGGGGACCCCCTGTAAATTCTGACACATTGCCGGGGACCCTGCTGTAAATACTAACACACTCCCGGGGATCCCTGTAAATATTGAAATACTCCCGGGGACCCCCTGTAAACACTGACACACTCCCGGAGACTGACTGTAAATACTGACACACTCGACGGGGACTACCTGTAAATACTGACACACTCCCCGGGCACCCCCTGTAAATACTGACACACTCCCGGGGACTCCCTGTAAATACTGACACACTCCCGGGGATCCCTGTAAATACTGATACACTCGCGGGGACCCCCTGTAAATACTGATACATTCCCGAGGACCTCCTGTAAATATTGTCACTCTCCTCGGGACCCCCTGTAAATATTGACACTCTCCTCGGGACCCCCCTGTAAATACTGACACACTCCCGGGGGCACCCAGTAAATACTGACAAACTCCGGGGGTCCCCCTGAAAACACTGACACACTCCCGGGGACCTCCTGTAAATACTGACACACCCGCGGGGTCTGACTGTAAATACTGACACACTCCCCGGGGACTATCTGTAAATACTGACACGCTCCCCGGGGACTACCTGTAAATACTGACACACTCCCCGGGCAACCCCTGTAAATACTGACACACTCCCGAGGACCCCCTGTAAATACTGACACACTCCCGGGGATCCCTGTAAATACTGACACTCTCCTCGGGACCCCCCTGTAAATACTGACACAATCCCGGGTGCCCCAGTAAATACTGACACACTCCCAGGGACCCCCTGTAAATACTGACACACTCCCGGGGAACCCCTGTAAATACTGACACACTCCCGGGGACCCCCTGGAAATACTGACACACAGCCGGGGACCCGCCTGTAAATACTGACACAGTTCCGGGGACCCCCTGTAAATACTGACACACTCCCGGGGACCCCCTGTAAATACTGATACACACCCGGGGACCCCCTGTAAATAATGACACACCCGCAGGGAACCCCTGTAAATACTGACACACTCCCGGGAACCCCCTGGAAATACTGACACACTCCCGGGAACCCTCTGTAAATACTGACACATACCCGGGGACCCCATTTAAATACTGACACACTCGCGGGGATACCCTGTAAATACTGACTCACTCCCAGGGACCCCCTGTAAATACTGGCGCACTCGCGGGGATCCCCTATAAATACTGACACACTCCCTGGGTCCCCCTGTAAATACTGACACACTCCCGGGGAGCTCCCTGTAAATACTGACACACTCCTGCGGACCCCCCGTAAATACTGACACACTCCTGGGGACTCCCTGTAAATACTGACACAATCCCCGGGGACTCCCTGTAAATTTAGACACAATCCCGGGGACCCCCTGTAAGTTCTGACACATTGCCGGAGATCCTGCTGTAAATACTAACACACTCCCGGGGATCCCTGTAAATACTGACATACTCCCGGGGACCCCTTGTAAATACTGACACACTCCCGGGGACTGACTGTAAATACTGACACACTCCCCGGGGATTATCTTAAATACTGACACACTCCCCGGGGACTACCTGTAAATACTGACACAATCGCCGGGGACCCCCTGTAAATACTGATACACTCCCGAGGACCTCCTGTAAATACGGACACACTCACAGGGAACCCCTGTAAATACTGACACACACCCTGGGTCCCCCTGTAAATACTGACACACTCCCTGGGTGCCCCTGTAAATACTGACACACTCCCTGTGTGCCCCTGTAAATACTGACACACTCCCGGGGACCCCCTGTAAATACTGATACACTCCCGAGGACCTCCTGTAAATACTGACACACTCACAGGGAACCCCTGTAAATACTGACACACAACCTGGGTCCCCCTGTAAATACTGACACAGTCACTGGGTGCCCCTGTAAATACTGACACACTCCCTGGGTCCCCCTGTAAATACTAACACATTCCCGGAGACCCCCTGTAAATACTGACACACTCGCGGGGATTCCATGTAAATATAGACCCACTCCGGGGGATCCCCTGTAAATACTGAAACACTCCTGCGGACCCCACGTGAACACTGACACACTCCCGGGGACCCCCTGTAAATACTGACACACTCCCGCAGAACCCCTGTAAATACTGACACTCTCCTCGGGACCCCCTGTAAATATTGACACTCTCCTCGGGAGCCCCCTGTAAATACTGACACACTCCCGGGGAGCTCCCTGTAAATACTGACAGACTCCCGGGGACTCCCTGTAAATACTGACACACTCCTGGGGACCCCCTGTAAATACTGACTCACTCCCGGGGGAACCCTGTAAATATTGACACTCTCCTCGGGACACCCCTGTATATACTGACACACTCCCGGGGGCCCCCAGTAAATACTGACACACTCCCGGGGACCCCCTGTAAATACTGACACACCTCCGGCCACCCTCTGTAAATACTGACACAATCCCCGGGGACCCTCTGTAAATACTGACAGACTCCCGGGGATACCCAGTAAATACTGACACACTCACGGGGACTGACTGTCAATACTGACACACTCCCCGGGGACTATCTGTAAATACTGACACACTCCTCGGGGACCCCCTGTAATATTGACACACTCCCAGGGACCCCCTGTAAATACTGACGCACTCCCCGGGTACTCCCTGTAAATACTGATACACTCCCGGGGACCCCTGTAAATACTGACATACTCCCGGGGACCCCCTGTAAATACTGACACACTCCCGGGGACTGACTGTAAATACTGACACACTCCCCGGGGACTACCTGTAAATACTGACACACTCCCCGGGACCCCCTGTAATATTGACACACTCCCAGGGACCCCCTGTAAATACTGACACACTCCCTGGGTGCCCCTGTAAATACTGACACACTCCCTGGGTGCCCCTGTAAATACTGACACACTCCCGGGGACCCCCTGTAAATACTGATACACTCCCGAGGACCTCCTGTAAATACTGACACACTCACAGGTAACCCCTGTAAATACTGACACACACCCTGGGTCCCCCTGTAAATACTGACACGATCCCTGGGTGCCCCTGTAAATACTGACACACTCCCGGGGACCCCCTGTAAATACTGATACACTCCCGAGGACCTCCTGTAAATACTGACACACTCACAGGGAACCCCTGTAAATACTGACACACAACCTGGGTCCCCCTGTAAATACTGACACAGTCACTGGGTGCCCCTGTAAATACTGACACACTCCCTGGGTCCCCCTGTAAATACTAACACATTCCCGGAGACCCCCTGTAAATACTGACACACTCGCGGGGATTCCATGTAAATATAGACACACTCCCGGGGATCCCCTGTAAATACTGAAACACTTCTGCGGACCCCACGTGAACACTGACACACTCCCGGGGACCCCCTGTAAATACTGACACACTCCCGCAGAACCCCTGTAAATACTGACACTCTCCTCGGGACCCCCTGTAAATATTGACACTCTCCTCGGGAGCCCCCTGTAAATACTGACACACTCCCGGGGAGCTCCCTGTAAATACTGACAGACTCCCAGGGACTCCCTGTAAATACTGACACACTCCTGGGGACCCCCTGTAAATACTGACTCACTCCCGGGGGAACCCCTGTAAATATTGACACTCTCCTCGGGACACCCCTGTATATACTGACACACTCCCGGGGGCCCCCAGTAAATACTGACACACTCGCGGGGACCCCCTGTAAATACTGACACACCTCCGGCCACCCTCTGTAAATACTGACACAATCCCCGGGGACCCCCTGTAAATACTGACAGACTCCCGGGGATACCCTGTAAATACTGACACACTCACGGGGACTGACTGTCAATACTGACACACTCCCCGGGGACTATCTGTAAATACTGACACACTCCTCGGGGACCCCCTGTAATATTGACACACTCCCAGGGACCCCCTGTAAATACTGACGCACTCCCCGGGTACTCCCTGTAAATACTGATACACTCCCGGGGACCCCTGTAAATACTGACATACTCCCGGGGACCCCCTGTAAATACTGACACACTCCCGGGGACTGACTGTAAATACTGACACACTCCCCGGGGACTACCTGTAAATACTGACACACTCCCCGGGCACCCCCTGTAAATACTGACACACTCCCGGGGACTCCCTCTAAATACTGACACACTCCCGGGGATCCCTGTAAATACTGACACACTCCCCGGGGACCCCCTGTAATAGAAAATAGGTGCAGGAGTAGGCCATTCGGCCCTTCTAGTCTGCACCGCCATTCAATGAGTTCATGGCTGAACATTCAACTTCAGTACCCCATTCCTGCTTTCTCGCCATACCCCTTGATCCCCCTAGTAGTAAGGACCTCATCTAACTCCTTTTTGAATATATTTAGTGAATTGGCCTCAACAACTTTCTGTGGTAGCGAATTCCACAGGTTCACCACTCTCTGGGTGAAGAAGTTCCTCCGCATCTCGGTCCTAAATGGCTTACCCCTTATCCTTAGACTGTGACCTCTGGTTCTGGACTTCCCCAACATTGGGAACATTCTTCCTGCATCTAACCTGTCTAACCCCGTCAGAATTTTAAATGTTTCTATGAGGTCCCCTCTCATTCTTCTGAACTCCAGTGAATACAAGCCCAGTTGATCCAGTCTTTCTTGATAGGTCAGTCCCGCCATCCCGGGAATCAGTCTGGTGAATCTTCGCTGCACTCCCTCAATAGCAAGAATGTCCTTCCTCAGGTTAGGAGACCAAAACTGTACACAATACTCCAGGTGTGGCCTCACCAAGGCCCTGTACAACTGTAGCAACACCTCCCTGCCCCTGTACTCAAATCACCTCGCTATGAAGGCCAACATGCCATTTGCTTTCTTAACCGCCTGCTGCACCTGCATGCCAACCTTCAATGACTGATGTACCATGACACCCAGGTCCCTTTGCACCTCCCCTTTTCCTAATCTGTCACCATTCAGATAATAGTCTGTCTCTCTGTTTTTACCACCAAAGTGGATAACCTCACATTTATCCACATTATACTTCATCTGCCATGCATTTGCCCACTCACCTAACCTATCCAAGTCGCTCTGCAGCCTCACAGCATCCTCCTCGCAGCTCACACTGCCACCCAACTTAGTGTCATCCGCAAATTTGGAGATACTACATTTAATCCCCTCATCTAAATCATTGACACATTCCCCGGGGACTCCCTGTAATATTGACACACTCCCCGGGGACTCCCTGTAAATACTGATACACTCGCGGGGATCCCCTGTAAATACTGACACAATCGCCGGGGACCCCCTGTAAATACTGATGCACTCCCGAGGACCTCCTGTAAATACTGACACACTCACAGGGAACCCCTGTAAATACTGACACACACCCTGGGTCCCCCTGTAAATACCGACACACTCCCTGGGTGCCCCTGTAAATACTGACACACTCCCTGGGTGCCCCTGTAAATACTGACACACTCCCGGGGACCCCCTGTAAATACTGACACACTCCCGGAGACCCCCTGTAAATACTGACACACTCGCGGGGATTCCCTGTAAATATAGACACACTCCCGGGGATCCCCTGTAAATACTGACACACTCCTGCGGACCCTCCGTGAACACTGACACACTCCCGGGGACCCCCTGTAAATACTGACACACTCGCGGGGATTCCCTGTAAATATAGACACACTCCCGGGGATCCCCTGTAAATACTGACACACTCCCGGGGACCCCCTGGAAATACTGACACACTCCC
This sequence comes from Pristiophorus japonicus, assembly GCF_044704955.1. Classification (NCBI taxonomy): domain Eukaryota; kingdom Metazoa; phylum Chordata; class Chondrichthyes; family Pristiophoridae; genus Pristiophorus; species Pristiophorus japonicus. Next base: position 364,317 of record NW_027252691.1, read on the forward strand.
GGGGACCCTCTGTAAATACTGACACACACCCGGGGACCCCATTTAAATACTGACACACTCACGGGGATCCCCTGTAAATACTGACTTACTCCCAGGGACCCCCTGTAAATACTGACACACTCGCGGGGATCCCCTATAAATCCTGACACACTCCCTGGATCCCCCTGTAAATACTGACACACTCCTGCGGACCCCCCGTGAATACTGACACACTCCTGGAGACTCCCTGTAAATACTGACACAATCCCCGAGGACTCCCTGTTGATTTAGACACACTCCCGAGGACCCCCTGTAAATTCTGACACATTGCCGGGGACCCTGCTGTAAATACTAACACACTCCCGGGGATCCCTGTAAATACTGACACACTCCCCGGGGATCCCCTGTAAATACTGACACACTCCCGGGGACTGACTGTAAATACTGACACACTCCCCGGGGACTATCTGTAAATAGTGACACACACCCCGGGGACTACCTGTAAATACTGACACACTCCCGGGGACTCCCTGTAAACAATGACACACTCCCGGGGATTCCTGTAAATACTGACACACTCCCTGGGTGCCCCTGTAAATACTGACACACTCCCGGGGACCCCCTGTAAATACTGATACACTCTCGAGGACCTCCTGTAAATACTGACACACTCACAGGTAACCCCTGTAAATACTGCCACACACCCTGGGTCCCCCTGTAAATACTGACACAGTCCCTGGGTGCCCCTGTAAATACTGACACACTCCCTGGGTCCCCCTGTAAATACTGACACACTCCCGGAGACCCCCTGTAAATACTGACACACTCGCGGGGATTCCCTGTAAATATAGACACACTCCCGGGGATCCCCTGTAAATACTGACACACTCCTGCGGACCCCCCGTGAACACTGACACACTCCCGGGGACCCCCTGTAAATACTGACACACTCCCGCAGAACCCCTGTAAATACTGACACTCTCCTCGGGACCCCCTGTAAATATTGACACTCTCCTCGGGAGCCCCCTGTAAATACTGACACACTCCCGGGGAGCTCCCTGTAAATACTGACAGACTCCCGGGGACTCCCTGTAAATACTGACACACTCCCGGGGACCCCCTGTAAATACTGACTCACTCCCGGGGAACCCCTGTAAATATTGACACTCTCCTCGGGACACCCCTGTATATACTGACACACTCCCGGGAGCCCCCAGTAAATACTGACAGACTCCCGGGGATACCCTGTAAATACTGACACACTCCCGGGGACTGACTGTCAATACTGACACACTCCCCGGGGACTATCTGTAAATACTGACACACTCCTCGGGGACCCCCTGTAATATTAACACACTCCCAGGGACCCCCTGTAAATACTGACACACTCGCGGTTATACCCTGTAAATATTGACACACTCCCAGGGACCCCCTGTAAATACTGACAAACTCCCGGGGACCCCCTGTAAATACTGACACAATTCCCGGGGACCCCCTGTAAATAGTGACACATTCGCGGGGATCCCCTGTAAATACTGACTCACTCCCGGGGACCCCCTGGAAATACTGACACACTCCCGGGGACCCTCTGTAAATACTGACACACACCCGGGGACCCCATTTAAATACTGACACACTCACGGGGATCCCCTGTAAATACTGACTTACTCCCAGGGACCCCCTGTAAATACTGACACAATCCCCGAGGACTCCCTGTTAATTTAGACACACTCCCGGGGACCCCCTGTAAATTCTGACACATTGCCGGGGACCCTGCTGTAAATACTAACACACTCCCGGGGACCCCCTGTAAATACTGACACGCTCCCCGGGGATCCCCTGTAAATACTGACACACTCCCGGGGACTGACTGTAAATACTGACACACTCCCCGGGGACTATCTGTAAATAGTGACACACTCCCCGGGGACTACCTGTAAATACTGACACACACCCCGGGCACCCCCTGTAAATACTGACACACTCCCGGGGACTCCCTGTAAATAATGACACACTCCCGGGGATTCCTGTAAATACTGACACACTCCCTGGGTGCCCCTGTGAATACTGACACACTCCCTGGGTGCCCCTGTAAATACTGACACACTCCCGGGGACCCCCTGTAAATACTGATACACTCCCGAGGACCTCCTGTAAATACTGACACACTCACAGGTAACCCCTGTAAATACTGACACACACCCTGGGTCCCCTGTAAATACTGACACAGTCCCTGGGTGCCCCTGTAAATACTGACACACTCCCGGAGACGCCCTGTAAATACTGACACACTCGCGGGGATTCCCTGTAAATATAGACACACTCCCGGGGATCCCCTGTAAATACTGACACACTCCTGCGGACCCCCCGTTAACACTGACACACTCCCGGGGACCCCCTGTAAATACTGACACACTCCCGCAGAACCCCTGTAAATACTGACACTCTCCTCGGGACCCCCTGTAAATATTGACACTCTCCTCGGGACCCCCCTATAAATACTGACACACTCCCGGGGGCCCCCAGTAAACACTGACAAACTCCCGGGGTCCCCCTGAAAACACTGACACACTCCCGGGGACCTCCTGTAAATACTGACACACTCGCGGGGATACCCTGTAAATATTGACACACTCCCGGGGATCCCCTGTAAATACTGACACACTCCCTGGGTCCCCCTATAAATACTGACACACTCCCGGGGAGCTCCCTGTAACTACTGACACACTCCCGGGGACCCCTGTAAATACTGACACACTCCCGGGTACTCCCTATAAATACTGACACAATCCCGGGCAACCCCTGTAAATATTGACACTCTCCTCGGGACCCCCCTGTAAATACTGACACACTCCCGGGGGGCCCAGTAAATACTGACACACTCCCGGGGACCACCTGTAAATACTGACACACCTCCGGCCACCCTCTGTAAATACTGACACAATCCCCGGGGACCCCATGTAAATATTGACAGACTCCCGGGGATACTCTGTAAATACTGACACACTCCCGGGGACTGACTGTCAATACTGACACACTCCCCGGGGCATATCTGTAAATACTGACACACTCCCCGGGGACCCCCTGTAATATTGACACACTCCCAGGGACCCCCTGTAAATACTGACACACTCCCCCTGGTACTCCCTGTAAATACTGATGCACTCCCGGGGACCCCCTGTAAATACTGACACAGTCACAGGGACCCCCTGTAAATACTGACACACTCCCGGGGACCCCCTGTAAATACTGACACTCTCCTCGGGACCCCCTGTAAATATTGACACTCTCCTCGGGACCCCCCAGTAAATACTGACACACTCCCGGGGATCCCCTGTAAATACTGACACACTTCCGGCCGCCCTCTGTAAATACTGACACAATCCCCGGGGACCCCCTGTAAATACTGACACACTCCCGGGGATACCCTGTAAATACTGACATACTCTTGGGGACCCCCTGTAAATACTGACACATTGCCGGGGACCCTGCTGTAAATACTGACACACTCCCGAGGACCCCCTGTAATATTGACACCTTCCCAGGGACCCCCTGTAAATACTGACACACTCCCCGGGGACTCCCTGTAAATACTGATAGACTCCCGGGGACCCCCTGTAAATACTGACACAATCACAGGGATCCCCTGTAAATACTGACACACTCCCTGGGTCACCCTGTGAATACTGACACACTCCCGGAGACCCTCTGTAAATACTGGCACACTCCCAGGGACCCCCTGTAAATACTGACACACTCGCGGTTATACCCTGTAAATATTGACACACTCCCAGGGACCCCTTGTAAATACTGACAAACTGCCGGGGACCCCCTGTAAATACTGACACAATCCCCGGGGATCCCCTGTAAATAGTGACACACTCGCGGGGATCCCCTGTAAATACTGACTCACTCCCGGGGACCCCCTGGAAATACTGACACACTCCCGGGGACCCTCTGTAAATACTGACACACACCCGGGGACCCCATTTAAATACTGACACACTCACGGGGATCCGCTGTAAATACTAACTTACTCCCAGGGACCCCCTGTAAATGCTGACACACTCGCGGGGATCCCCTATAAATCCTGACACACTCCCTGGGTCCCCCTGTAAATACTGACACACTCCCGGGGAGCTCCCTGTAAATACTGATACACTCCTGCGGACCCCCTGTGAATACTGACACACTCCTGGGGACTCCCTGTAAATACTGACACAATCCCCGAGGACTCCCTGTTAATTTAGACACACTCCCGGGGACCCCCTGTAAATTCTGACACATTGCCGGGGACCCTGCTGTAAATACTAACACACTCCCGGGGATCCCTGTAAATACTGACACACTCCCCGGGGACCTCCTGTAAATACTGACACACTCATGGGGACTGACTGTAAATACTGACACACTCCCCGGGGACGATCTGTAAATAGTGACACACTCCCCGGGGACTACCTGTAAATACTGACACACACCCCGGGCACCCCCTGTAAATACTGACACACTCCCGGGGACTCCCCGTAAATACTGACACACTCCCGGGGACCCCCTGTAAATACTGACACAATTCCCGGGGACCCCCTGTAAATAGTGACACATTCGCGGGGATCCCCTGTAAATACTGACTCACTCCCGGGGACCCCCTGGAAATACTGACACACTCCCGGGGACCCTCTGTAAATACTGACACACACCCGGGGACCCCATTTAAATACTGACACACTCACGGGGATCCCCTGTAAATACTGACTTACTCCCAGGGACCCCCTGTAAATACTGACACAATCCCCGAGGACTCCCTGTTAATTTAGACACACTCCCGGGGACCCCCTGTAAATTCTGACACATTGCCGGGGACCCTGCTGTAAATACTAACACACTCCCGGGGACCCCCTGTAAATACTGACACACTCCCCGGGGATCCCCTGTAAATACTGACACACTCCCGGGGACTGACTGTAAATACTGACACACTCCCCGGGGACTATCTGTAAATAGTGACACACTCCCCGGGGACTACCTGTAAATACTGACACACACCCCGGGCACCCCCTGTAAATACTGACACACTCCCGGGGACTCCCTGTAAATAATGACACACTCCCGGGGATTCCTGTAAATACTGACACACTCCCTGGGTGCCCCTGTGAATACTGACACACTCCCTGGGTGCCCCTGTAAATACTGACACACTCCCGGGGACCCCCTGTAAATACTGATACACTCCCGAGGACCTCCTGTAAATACTGACACACTCACAGGTAACCCCTGTAAATACTGACACACACCCTGGGTCCCCTGTAAATACTGACACAGTCCCTGGGTGCCCCTGTAAATACTGACACACTCCCGGAGACGCCCTGTAAATACTGACACACTCGCGGGGATTCCCTGTAAATATAGACACACTCCCGGGGATCCCCTGTAAATACTGACACACTCCTGCGGACCCCCCGTTAACACTGACACACTCCCGGGGACCCCCTGTAAATACTGACACACTCCCGCAGAACCCCTGTAAATACTGACACTCTCCTCGGGACCCCCTGTAAATATTGACACTCTCCTCGGGACCCCCCTATAAATACTGACACACTCCCGGGGGCCCCCAGTAAACACTGACAAACTCCCGGGGTCCCCCTGAAAACACTGACACACTCCCGGGGACCTCCTGTAAATACTGACACACTCGCGGGGATACCCTGTAAATATTGACACACTCCCGGGGATCCCCTGTAAATACTGACACACTCCCTGGGTCCCCCTATAAATACTGACACACTCCCGGGGAGCTCCCTGTAACTACTGACACACTCCCGGGGACCCCTGTAAATACTGACACACTCCCGGGTACTCCCTATAAATACTGACACAATCCCGGGCAACCCCTGTAAATATTGACACTCTCCTCGGGACCCCCCTGTAAATACTGACACACTCCCGGGGGGCCCAGTAAATACTGACACACTCCCGGGGACCACCTGTAAATACTGACACACCTCCGGCCACCCTCTGTAAATACTGACACAATCCCCGGGGACCCCCTGTAAATATTGACAGACTCCCGGGGATACTCTGTAAATACTGACACACTCCCGGGGACTGACTGTCAATACTGACACACTCCCCGGGGCATATCTGTAAATACTGACACACTCCCCGGGGACCCCCTGTAATATTGACACACTCCCAGGGACCCCCTGTAAATACTGACACACTCCCCCTGGTACTCCCTGTAAATACTGATGCACTCCCGGGGACCCCCTGTAAATACTGACACAGTCACAGGGACCCCCTGTAAATACTGACACACTCCCGGGGACCCCCTGTAAATACTGACACTCTCCTCGGGACCCCCTGTAAATATTGACACTCTCCTCGGGACCCCCCAGTAAATACTGACACACTCCCGGGGATCCCCTGTAAATACTGACACACTTCCGGCCGCCCTCTGTAAATACTGACACAATCCCCGGGGACCCCCTGTAAATACTGACACACTCCCGGGGATACCCTGTAAATGCTGACATACTCCTGGGGACCCCCTGTAAATACTGACACATTGCCGGGGACCCTGCTGTAAATACTGACACACTCCCGAGGACCCCCTGTAATATTGACACCTTCCCAGGGACCCCCTGTAAATACTGACACACTCCCCGGGGACTCCCTGTAAATACTGATAGACTCCCGGGGACCCCCTGTAAATACTGACACAATCACAGGGATCCCCTGTAAATACTGACACACTCCCTGGGTCACCCTGTGAATACTGACACACTCCCGGAGACCCTCTGTAAATACTGGCACACTCCCAGGGACCCCCTGTAAATACTGACACACTCGCGGTTATACCCTGTAAATATTGACACACTCCCAGGGACCCCTTGTAAATACTGACAAACTGCCGGGGACCCCCTGTAAATACTGACACAATCCCCGGGGATCCCCTGTAAATAGTGACACACTCGCGGGGATCCCCTGTAAATACTGACTCACTCCCGGGGACCCCCTGGAAATACTGACACACTCCCGGGGACCCTCTGTAAATACTGACACACACCCGGGGACCCCATTTAAATACTGACACACTCACGGGGATCCGCTGTAAATACTAACTTACTCCCAGGGACCCCCTGTAAATGCTGACACACTCGCGGGGATCCCCTATAAATCCTGACACACTCCCTGGGTCCCCCTGTAAATACTGACACACTCCCGGGGAGCTCCCTGTAAATACTGATACACTCCTGCGGACCCCCTGTGAATACTGACACACTCCTGGGGACTCCCTGTAAATACTGACACAATCCCCGAGGACTCCCTGTTAATTTAGACACACTCCCGGGGACCCCCTGTAAATTCTGACACATTGCCGGGGACCCTGCTGTAAATACTAACACACTCCCGGGGATCCCTGTAAATACTGACACACTCCCCGGGGACCTCCTGTAAATACTGACACACTCATGGGGACTGACTGTAAATACTGACACACTCCCCGGGGACGATCTGTAAATAGTGACACACTCCCCGGGGACTACCTGTAAATACTGACACACACCCCGGGCACCCCCTGTAAATACTGACACACTCCCGGGGACTCCCCGTAAATACTGACACACTCCCGGGGATTCCTGTAAATACTGACACACTCCCTGGGGAACCCCTGTTAATACTGACACACCTCCGGCCACCCTCTGTAAATACTGACACAATCCCCGGGGACCCCCTGTAAATACTGACAGACTCCCGGGGATACCCTGTAAATACTGACACACTCCCGGGGACTGACTGTCAATACTGACACACTCCCCGGGGACTATCTGTAAATACTGACACACTCCCCGGGGACTACCTGTAAATACTGACACACTCCCCGGGCACCGCCTGTAAATACTGACACACTCCCGGGGACTCCCTGTAAATACTGACACACTCGCGGGGATCCCTGTAAATACTGACACACTCCCCGGGGACCCCCTGTAATATTGACACACTCCCCGGGGACCCCCTGTAAATACTGATACACGAGCGGGGAACCCCTGTAAAGACTGACACAATCGCCGGGGACCCCCTGTAAATACTGATACACTGCCGAGGACCTCCTGTAAATACTGACACACTCACAGGGAACCCCTGTAAATACTGACACACACCCTGGGTCCCCCTGTAAATACTGACACACTCCCTGGGTGCCCCTGTAAATACTGACACACTCCCTGGGTGCACCTGTAAATACTGACACACTCCCGGGGACCCCCTGTAAATACTTATACACTCCCGAGGACCTCCTGTAAATACTGACACACTCACAGGTAACACCTGTAAATACTGACACACACCCTGGGTCCCCCTGTAAATACTGACATACTCCCGGGGTCCCCCTGTAAATACTGACACACTCCCCGGGGACCCCCTGTAATATTGACACACTCCCCGGGTACTCCCTGTAAATACTGATACACTCGCGGGGACCCCCTGTAAATACTGACACAATCGCCGGGGACCCCCTCTAAATACTGATACACGCCCGAGGACCTCCTGTAAATACTGACACACTCACAGGGAACCCCTTTAAATACTGACACACTCCCAGGGATACCCTGTAAATACTAACATACTCCTGGGGACCCCCTGTAAATACTGACACATTGCCGGGGACCCTGCTGTAAATACTGACACACTCCCGGGGACCCCCTGTAATATTGACACCCTCCCGGGGACCCCCTGTAAATACTGACACAATCACAAGGAACTCCTGTAAATACTGACACACTCCCTGGGTCTCCCTGTGAATAGTGACACACTCCCGGAGACCCTCTGTAAATACTGACACACTCCCAGGGACCCCCTGTAAATACTGACACACTCGCGGTTATACCCTGTAAATATTGACACACTCCCAGGGACTCCCTGTAAATACTGACAAACTCCCGGGGACCCCCTGTAAATACTGACACAATCCCCGGGGACCCCCTGTAAATAGTGACACACTCGTGGGGATCCCCTGTAAATACTGACTCACTCCCGGGGTCCCCCTGGAAATACTGACACACTCCCGGGGACCCTCTGTAAATACTGACACACACCCGGGGACCCCATTTAAATACTGACACACTCGCGGGGATCCCCTGTAAATACTGACACACTCCCTGGGTCCCCCTGTAAATACTGACACACTCCCGGGGAGCTCCCTGTAAACACTGACACACTCCTGCGGACCCCCCGTGAATACTGACACACTCCTGGGGACTCCCTGTAAATACTGACACAATCCCCGAGGACTCCCTGTAAATTTTGACACACTCCCGGGGACCCCCTGTAAATTCTGACACATTGCCGGGGACCCTGCTGTAAATACTAACACACTCCGGGGGATCCCTGTAAATACTGACATACTCCCGGGGACCCCCTGTAAATACTGACACACTCCCGGGGACTGACTGTAAATACTGACACACTCCCTGGGGACTATCTGTAAATACTGACACACTCCCCGGGGACTACCTGCAAATACTGACACACTCCCCGGGCACCCCCTGTAAATACTGACACACTCCCGGGGACTCCCTGTAAATACTGACACACTCCCCGGGGACTACCTGTAAATACTGACACACTCCCCGGGGACCCCCTGTAATATTGACACACTCCCAGGAACCCCCTGTAAATACTGACACACTCCCCGGGTACTCCCTGTAAATACTGATACACTCCCGGGGACCCCCTGTAAATACTGACACACGCACAGGGAACCCCTGTAAATACTGACACACTCCCTGGGTCCCCTGTAAATACTGACACACTCCCGGAGACCCTCTGTAAATACTGACACACTCACAGGGAACCCCTGTATATACTGATACACTCCAGGGGACCCCCTGTAAATACTCACAGAGTCACAGGGACCCCCTGTAAATACTGACACACTCCTGCGGACCCCCCGTGAGCACTGACACACTCCCGGGGACCCCCTGTAAATACTGACACACTCCCGCAGAACCCCTTTAAATACTAACACTCTCCTCGGGACCCCCTGTAAATATTGACACTCTCCTCGGGAGCCCCCTTTAAATACTGACACACTCCCGGGGGCCCCCAGTAAATACTGACAAACTCCCGGGGTCCCCCTGAAAACACTGACACACTCCCGGGGACTTCCTGTAAATACTGACACACTCGCGGGGACCCCTGTAAATACTGACACACTCCCGGGGACCCCCTGTAAATACTGACACACTCCCGGGGAACCCCTGTAAATATTGACACTCTCCTCGGGACCCCCCTGTAAATACTGACACACTCCCGGGGGCTCCCAGTAAATACTGACACACTGCCGGGGACCCCCTGTAAATACTGACACACCTCCGGCCACCCTCTGTAAATACTGACACAATCCCCGGGGACCCCCTGTAAATACTGACAGACTCCCGGGGATACCCTGTAAATACTGACCCACTCCCGGGGACTGACTGTCAATACTGACACACTCCCCGGGGACTATCTGTAAATACTGACACACTCCCCGGGGACCCCCTGTAATATTGACACACTCCCAGGGACCCCCTGTAAATACTGACACACTCCCCGGGTACTCCCTGTAAATACTGACACACTCCCGGGGACTGACTGTAAATACTGACACACTCCCCGGGGACTATCTGTAAATACTGACACACTCCCCGGGGACTACCTGTAAATACTGACACACTCCCCGGGCACCCCCTGTAAATACTGACACACTCCCGGGGACCCCTGTAAATACTGACATACTCCCGGGGTCCCCCTGTAAATACTAACACACTCCCCGGGGACCCCCTGTAATATTGACACACTCCCCGGGTACTCCCTGTAAATACTGATACACTCGCGGGGACCCCCTGTAAATACTGACACAATCGCCGGGGACCCCCTGTAAATACTGATACACGCCCGAGGACCTCCTGTAAATACTGACACACTCACAGGGAACCCCTTTAAATACTGACACACTCCCAGGGATACCCTGTAAATACTAACATACTCCTGGGGACCCCCTGTAAATACTGACACATTGCCGGGGACCCTGCTGTAAATACTGACACACTCCCGGGGACCCCCTGTAATATTGACACCCTCCCAGGGACCCCCTGTAAATACTGACACACTCCCCGGGAACTCCCTGTAAATACTGATACACTCCCGGGGACCCCCTGTAAATACTGACACAATCACAAGGAACCCCTGTAAATACTGACACACTCCTTGGGTCTCCCTGTGAATACTGACACACTCCCGGAGACCCTCTGTAAATACTGACACACTCTCAGGGACCCCCTGTAAATACTGACACACTCGCGGTTATACCCTGTAAATATTGACACACTCCCAGGGACTCCCTGTAAATACTGACAAACTCCCGGGGACCCCCTGTAAATACTGACACAATCCCCGGGGACCCCCTGTAAATAGTGACACACTCGTGGGGATCCCCTGTAAATACTGACTCACTCCCGGGGACCCCCTGGAAATACTGACACACTCCCGGGGACCCTCTGTAAATACTGACACACACCCGGGGACCCCATTTAAATACTGACACACTCGCGGGGATCCCCTGTAAATACTGACTCACTCCCAGGGACCCCCTGTAAATGCTGACACACTCGCGGGGATCCCCTATAAATACTGACACACTCCCTGGGTCCCCCTGTAAATACTGACACACTCCCGGGGAGCTCCCTGTAAACACTGACACACTTCTGCGGACCCCCCGTGAATACTGACACACTCCTGGGGACTCCCTGTAAATACTAACACAATCCCCGAGGACTCCCTGTAAATTTTGACACACTCCCGGGGACCCCCTGTAAATTCTGACACATTGCCGGGGACCCTGCTGTAAATACTAACACACTCCGGGGGATCCCTGTAAATACTGACATACTCCCGGGGACCCCCTGTAAATACTGACACACTCCCGGGGACTGACTGTAAATACTGACACACTCCCTGGGGACTATCTGTAAATACTGACACACTCCCCGGGGACTACCTGCAAATACTGACACACTCCCCGGGCACCCCCTGTAAATACTGACACACTCCCGGGGACTCCCTGTAAATACTGCCACACTCCCCGGGGACTACCTGTAAATACTGACACACTCCCCGGGGACCCCGTGTAATATTGACACACTCCCAGGAACCCCCTGTAAATACTGACACACTCCCCGGGTACTCCCTGTAAATACTGATACACTCCCGGGGACCCCCTGTAAATACTGACACACGCACAGGGAACCCCTGTAAATACTGACACACTCCCTGGGTCCCCTGTAAATACTGACACACTCACGGAGACCCTCTGTAAATACTGACACACTCACAGGGAACCCCTGTATATACTGATACACTCCAGGGGACCCCCTGTAAATACTCACAGAGTCACAGGGACCCCCTGTAAATACTGACACACTCCTGCGGACCCCCCGTGAACACTGACACACTCCCGGGGACCCCCTGTAAATACTGACACACTCCCGCAGAACCCCTGTAAATACTAACAGTCTCCTCGGGACCCCCTGTAAATATTGACACTCTCCTTGGGAGCCCCCTTTAAATACTGACACACTCCCGGGGGCCCCCAGTAAATACTGACAAACTCCCGGGGTCCCCCTGAAAACACTGACACACTCCCGGGGACTTCCTGTAAATACTGACACACTCGCGGGGACCCCTGTAAATACTGACACACTCCCGGGGACCCCCTGTAAATACTGACACACTCCCGGGGTACCCCTGTAAATATTGACACTCTCCTCGGGACTCCCCTGTAAATACTGACACACTCCCGGGGGCTCCCAGTAAATACTGACACACTGCCGGGGACCCCCTGTAAATACTGACACACCTCCGGCCACCCTCTGTAAATACTGACACAATCCCCGGGGACCCCCTGTAAATACTGACAGACTCCCGGGGATACCCTGTAAATACTGACCCACTCCCGGGGACTGACTGTCAATACTGACACACTCCCCGGGGACTATCTGTAAATACTGACACACTCCCCGGGGACCCCCTGTAATATTGACACACTCCCAGGGACCCCCTGTAAATACTGACACACTCCCCGGGTACTCCCTGTAAATACTGACACACTCCCGGGGACTGACTGTAAATACTGACACACTCCCCGGGGACTATCTGTAAATACTGACACACTCCCCGGGGACTACCTGTAAATACTGACACACTCCCCGGGCACCCCCTGTAAATACTGACACACTCCCGGGGACCCCTGTAAATACTGACATACTCCCGGGGTCCCCCTGTAAATACTGACACACTCCCCGGGGACCCCCTGTAATATTGACACACTCCCCGATACTCCCTGTAAATACTGATACACTCGCGGGGACCCCCTGTAAATACTGACACAATCGCCGGGGACCCCCTGTAAATACTGATACACGCCCGAGGACCTGCTGTAAATACTGACACACTCACAGGGTACCCCTTTAAATACTGACACACTCCCAGGGATACCCTGTAAATACTAACATACTCCTGGGGACCCCCTGTAAATACTGACACATTGCCGGGGACCCTGCTGTAAATACTGACACACTCCCGAGGACCCCCTGTAATATTGACACCCTCCCAGGGACCCCCTGTAAATACTGACACACTCCCCGGGAACTCCCTGTAAATACTGATACACTCCCGGGGACCCCCTGTAAATACTGACACAATCACAAGGAACCCCTGTAAATACTGACACACTCCCTGGGTCTCCCTGTGAATACTGACACACTCCCGGAGACCCTCTTTAATACTGACACACTCCCAGGGACCCCCTGTAAATACTGACACACTCGCGGTTATACCCTGTAAATATTGACACACTCCCAGGGACTCCCTGTAAATACTGACAAACTCCCGGGGACCCCCTGTAAATACTGACACAATCCCTGGGGACCCCCTGTAAATAGTGACACACTCGCGGGGATCCCCTGTAAATACTGACTCACTCCCGGGGACCCCCTGGAAATACTGACACACTCCCGGGGATCCCCTTTAAATACTGACTCACTCCCAGGGACCCCCTGTAAATGCTGACACACTCGCGGGGATCCCCTATAAATACTGACACACTCCCTGGGAGCTCCCTGTAAACACTGACACACTCCTGCGGACCCCCCGTGAATACTGACACACTCCTGGGGACTCCCTGTAAATACTGACACAATCCCCGAGGACTCCCTGTAAATTTTGACACACTCCCGGGGACCCCTGTAAATTCTGACACATTGCCGGGGACCCTGCTGTAAATACTAACACACTCCCGGGGATCCCTGTAAATACTGACACACTCCCCGGGTACTCCCTGTAAATACTGATACACTCCCGGGGACCCCCTGTAAATACTGACACACTCACAGGGAACCCCTGTACATACTGACACACTCCCTGGGTCCCCTGTAAATACTGACACACTCCCGGAGACCCTCTGTAAATACTGACACACTCACAGGGAACCCCTGTATATACTGATACACTCCAGGGGACCCCCTGTAAATACTCACACAGTCACAGGGACCCCCTGTAAATACTGACACACTCCTGCGGACCCCCCGTGAACACTGACACACTCCCGGGGACCCCCTGTAAATACTGACACACTCCCGCAGAACCCCTGTAAATACTAACACTCTCCTCGGGACCCCCTGTAAATATTGACACTCTCCTCGGGAGCCCCCTGTAAATACTGACACACTCCCGGGGGCCCCCAGTAAATACTGACAAACTCCCGGGGTCCCCCTGAAAACACTGACACACTCCCGGGGACTTCCTGTAAATACTGACACACTCGTGGGGACCCCTGTAAATACTGACACACTCCCGGGGACCCCCTGTAAATACTGACACACTCCCTGGGTCTCCCTGTGAATACTGACACACTCCCGGAGACCCTCTTTAATACTGACACACTCCCAGGGACCCCCTGTAAATACTGACACACTCGCGGTTATACCCTGTAAATATTGACACACTCCCAGGGACTCCCTGTAAATACTGACAAACTCCCGGGGACCCCCTGTAAATACTGACACAATCCCCGGGGACCCCCTGTAAATAGTGACACACTCGCGGGGATCCCCTGTAAATACTGACTCACTCCCGGGGACCCCCTGGAAATACTGACACACTCCCGGGGATCCCCTTTAAATACTGACTCACTCCCAGGGACCCCCTGTAAATGCTGACACACTCGCGGGGATCCCCTATAAATACTGACACACTCCCTGGGAGCTCCCTGTAAACACTGACACACTCCTGCGGACCCCCCGTGAATACTGACACACTCCTGGGGACTCCCTGTAAATACTGACACAATCCCCGAGGACTCCCTGTAAATTTTGACACACTCCCGGGGACCCCCTGTAAATTCTGACACATTGCCGGGGACCCTGCTGTAAATACTAACACACTCCCGGGGATCCCTGTAAATACTGACATACTCCCGGGGACCCCCTGTAAATACTGACACACTCCCGGGGACTGACTGTAAATACTGACACACTCCCTGGGGACTATCTGTAAATACTGACACACTCCCCGGGGACTACCTGCAAATACTGACACACTCCCCGGGCACCCCCTGTAAATACTGATACACTCCCCTGTAAATACTGACACACTCCCCGGGGACTACCTGTAAATACTGACACACTCCCCGGGGAACCCCTGTAATATTGACACACTCCCAGGGAGCCCCTGTAAATACTGACACACTCCCCGGGTACTCCCTGTAAATACTGATACACTCCCGGGGACCCCCTGTAAATACTGACACACTCACAGGGAACCCCTGCACATACTGACACACTCCCTGGGTCCCCTGTAAATACTGACACACTCCCGGAGACCCTCTGTAAATACTGACACACTCACAGGGAACCCCTGTATATACTGATACACTCCAGGGGACCCCCTGTAAATACTCACACAGTCACAGGGACCCCCTGTAAATACTGACACACTCCTGCGGACCCCCCGTGAACACTGACACACTCCCGGGGACCCCCTGTAAATACTGACACACTCCCGCAGAACCCCTGTAAATACTAACACTCTCCTCGGGACCCCCTGTAAATATTGACACTCTCCTCGGGAGCCCCCTGTAAATACTGACACACTCCCGGGGGCCCCCAGTAAATACTGACAAACTCCCGGGGTCCCCCTGAAAACACTGACACACTCCCGGGGACTTCCTGTAAATACTGACACACTCGTGGGGACCCCTGTAAATACTGACACACTCCCGGGGACCCCCTGTAAATACTGACACACTCCCGGGGAACCCCTGTAAATATTGACACTCTCCTCGGGACCCCCCTGTAAATACTGACACACTCCCGGGGGCTCCCAGTAAATACTGACACACTGCCGGGGACCCCCTGTAAATACTGACACACCTCCGGCCACCCTCTGTAAATACTGACTCAATCCCCGGGGACCCCCTGTAAATACTGACACATTGCCGGGGACCCTGCTGTAAATACTAACACACTCCCGGGGATCCCTGTAAATACTGACATACTCCCGGGGACCCCCTGTAAATACTGACACACTCCCGGGGACTGACTGTAAATACTGACACACTCCCTGGGGACTATCTGTAAATACTGACACACTCCCCGGGGACTACCTGCAAATACTGACACACTCCCCGGGCACCCCCTGTAAATACTGATACACTCCCCTGTAAATACTGACACACTCCCCGGGGACTACCTGTAAATACTGACACACTCCCCGGGGAACCCCTGTAATATTGACACACTCCCAGGGAGCCCCTGTAAATACTGACACACTCCCCGGGTACTCCCTGTAAATACTGATACACTCCCGGGGACCCCCTGTAAATACTGACACACTCACAGGGAACCCCTGTACATACTGACACACTCCCTGGGTCCCCTGTAAATACTGACACACTCCCGGAGACCCTCTGTAAATACTGACACACTCACAGGGAACCCCTGTATATACTGATACACTCCAGGGGACCCCCTGTAAATACTCACACAGTCACAGGGACCCCCTGTAAATACTGACACACTCCTGCGGACCCCCCGTGAACACTGACACACTCCCGGGGACCCCCTGTAAATACTGACACACTCCCGCAGAACCCCTGTAAATACTAACACTCTCCTCGGGACCCCCTGTAAATATTGACACTCTCCTCGGGAGCCCCCTGTAAATACTGACACACTCCCGGGGGCCCCCAGTAAATACTGACAAACTCCCGGGGTCCCCCTGAAAACACTGACACACTCCCGGGGACTTCCTGTAAATACTGACACACTCGTGGGGACCCCTGTAAATACTGACACACTCCCGGGGACCCCCTGTAAATACTGACACACTCCCTGGGTCTCCCTGTGAATACTGACACACTCCCGGAGACCCTCTTTAATACTGACACACTCCCAGGGACCCCCTGTAAATACTGACACACTCGCGGTTATACCCTGTAAATATTGACACACTCCCAGGGACTCCCTGTAAATACTGACAAACTCCCGGGGACCCCCTGTAAATACTGACACAATCCCCGGGGACCCCCTGTAAATAGTGACACACTCGCGGGGATCCCCTGTAAATACTGACTCACTCCCGGGGACCCCCTGGAAATACTG
The DNA here is from genome assembly GCF_044704955.1 of Pristiophorus japonicus. NCBI lineage: Eukaryota > Metazoa > Chordata > Chondrichthyes > Pristiophoridae > Pristiophorus > Pristiophorus japonicus. The sequence goes on from NW_027252691.1 coordinate 381,995, forward strand.
ACACACTCCCGGGGATCCCCTTTAAATACTGACTCACTCCCAGGGACCCCCTGTAAATGCTGACACACTCGCGGGGATCCCCTATAAATACTGACACACTCCCTGGGAGCTCCCTGTAAACACTGACACACTCCTGCGGACCCCCCGTGAATACTGACACACTCCTGGGGACTCCCTGTAAATACTGACACAATCCCCGAGGACTCCCTGTAAATTTTGACACACTCCCGGGGACCCCCTGTAAATTCTGACACATTGCCGGGGACCCTGCTGTAAATACTAACACACTCCCGGGGATCCCTGTAAATACTGACATACTCCCGGGGACCCCCTGTAAATACTGACACACTCCGGGGGACTGACTGTAAATACTGACACACTCCCTGGGGACTATCTGTAAATACTGACACACTCCCCGGGGACTACCTGCAAATACTGACACACTCCCCGGGCACCCCCTGTAAATACTGATACACACCCCTGTAAATACTGACACACTCCCCGGGGACTACCTGTAAATACTGACACACTCCCCGGGGAACCCCTGTAATATTGACACACTCCCAGGGAGCCCCTGTAAATACTGACACACTCCCCGGGTACTCCCTGTAAATACTGATACACTCCCGGGGACCCCCTGTAAATACTGACACACTCACAGGGAACCCCTGTACATACTGACACACTCCCTGGGTCCCCTGTAAATACTGACACACTCCCGGAGACCCTCTGTAAATACTGACACACTCACAGGGAACCCCTGTATATACTGATACACTCCAGGGGACCCCCTGTAAATACTCACACAGTCACAGGGACCCCCTGTAAATACTGACACACTCCTGCGGACCCCCCGTGAACACTGACACACTCCCGGGGACCCCCTGTAAATACTGACACACTCCCGCAGAACCCCTGTAAATACTAACACTCTCCTCGGGACCCCCTGTAAATATTGACACTCTCCTCGGGAGCCCCCTGTAAATACTGACACACTCCCGGGGGCCCCCAGTAAATACTGACAAACTCCCGGGGTCCCCCTGAAAACACTGACACACTCCCGGGGACTTCCTGTAAATACTGACACACTCGTGGGGACCCCTGTAAATACTGACACACTCCCGGGGACCCCCTGTAAATACTGACACACTCCCGGGGAACCCCTGTAAATATTGACACTCTCCTCGGGACCCCCCTGTAAATACTGACACACTCCCGGGGGCTCCCAGTAAATACTGACACACTGCCGGGGACCCCCTGTAAATACTGACACACCTCCGGCCACCCTCTGTAAATACTGACTCAATCCCCGGGGACCCCCTGTAAATACTGACAGACTCCCGGGGATACCCTGTAAATACTGACACATTCCCGGGGACTGACTGTCAATACTGACACACTCCCCGGGGACTATCTGTAAATACTGACACACTCCCCGGGGACCCCCTGTAATATTGACACACTCCCAGGGACCCCCTGTAAATACTGACACACTCCCCGGGTACTCCCTGTAATTACTGATACACTCCCGGGGACCCCCTGTAAATACTGACACACTCCCAGGGATACCCTGTAAATACTAACATACTCCTGGGGACCCCCTGTAAATACTGACACATTGCCGGGGACCCTGCTGTAAATACTGACACACTCCCGGGGAGCCCCTGTAATATTGACACCCTCCCAGGGACCCCCTGTAAATACTGACACACTCCCAGGGACCCCCTGTAAATACTGACACACTCGCGGTTATACCCTGTAAATATTGACACACTCCCAGGGACTCCCTGTAAATACTGACAAACTCCCGGGGACCCCCTGGAAATACTGACACACTCCCGGGGACCCTCTGTAAATACTGACACAATCCCCGGGGACCCCCTGTAAATACTGACACACTCCCAGGGATACCCTGTAAATACTAACATACTCCTGGGGACCCCCTGTAAATACTGACACATTGCCGGGGACCCTGCTGTAAATACTGACACACTCCCGGGGATACCCTGTAAATACTGACACACTCCCGGGGACTGACTGTCAATACTGACACACTCCCCGGGGACTATCTGTAAATACTGACACACTCCCCGGGGACCCCCTGTAATATTGACACACTCCCAGGGACCCCCTGTAAATACTGACACACTCCCCGGGTACTCCCTGTAAATACTGATACACTCCCGGGGACCCCCTGTAAATACTGACACTCTCCTCGGGACCCCCTGTAAATATTGACACTCTCCTCGGGACCCCCCTGTAAATATTGACACACTCCCGGGGACCCCCTGTAAATACTGACATACTCCCGGGGACCCCCTTTAAATACTGATACACGCCCGGGGACCCCCTGTAAATACTGACACACCCGCAGGGAACCCCTGTAAATACTGACACACTCCCGGGGACCCCCTGGAAATACTGACACACTCCCGGGGATACCCTGTAAATACTAACATACTCCTGGGGACCCCCTGTAAATACTGACACATTGCCGGGGACCCTGCTGTAAATACTGACACACTCCCGGGGATACCCTGTAAATACTGACACACTCCCGGGGACTGACTGTCAATACTGACACACTCCCCGGGGACTATCTGTAAATACTGACACACTCCCCGGGGACCCCCTGTAATATTGACACACTCCCAGGGACCCCCTGTAAATACTGACACACTCCCCGGGTACTCCCTGTAAATACTGATACACTCCCGGGGACCCCCTGTAAATACTGACACTCTCCTCGGGACCCCCTGTAAATATTGACACTCTCCTCGGGACCCCCCTGTAAATACTGACACACTCCCGGGGACCCCCTGTAAATACTGACATACTCCCGGGGACCCCCTTTAAATACTGATACACGCCCGGGGACCCCCTGTAAATACTGACACACCCGCAGGGAACCCCTGTAAATACTGACACACTCCCGGGGACCCCCTGGAAATACTGACACACTCCCGGGGACCCTCTGTAAATACTGACACACACCCGGGGACCCATTTAAATACTGACACACTCGCGCGGATCCCCTGTAAATACTGACTCACTCCCAGGGACCCCCTGTAAATACTGACACACTCGCGGGGATCCCCTATAAATACTGACACACTCCCTGGGTCCCCCTGTAAATACTGACACACTCCCGGGGAGCTCCCTGTAAATACTGACACACTCCTGCGGACCCCCCGTGAATACTGACACACTCCTGGGGACTCCCTGTAAATACTGACACAATCCCCGGGGACTCCCTGTAAATTTAGACACACTCCCGGGGACCCCCTGTAAATTCTGACACATTGCCGGGGATCCCTGTAAATACTGACACACTCCCGGGGACCCCTGTAAATAATGACACACTCCCTGGGTCCCCCTATAAATACTGACACACTCCCGGGGAGCTCCCTGTAAATACTGACACACTCCCGGGGACCCCTGTAAATACTGACACACTCCCGGGGACCCCCTGTAAATACTGACACACTCCCGGGGAACCCCTGTAAATACTGACACACACCTGCGGACCCCCCGTGAATACTGACACACTCCTGGGGACTCCCTGTAAATTTAGACACACTCCCGGGGACCCGCCTGTAAATACTGACACATTGTGGGGGACCCTGCTGTAAATACTAACACACTCCCGGGGATCCCTGTAAATACTGACACACTCCCCGGGGACCCCCTGTAATATTGACACACTCCCCGGGTACTCCCTGTAAATACTGATACACTCGCGGGGACCCCCTGTAAATACTGACACAATCGCCGGGGACCCCCTGTAAATACTGATACACGCCCGAGGACCTCCTGTAAATACTGACACACTCACAGGGTACCCCTTTAAATACTGACACACTCCCAGGGATACCCTGTAAATACTAACATACTCCTGGGGACCCCCTGTAAATACTGACACATTGCCGGGGACCCTGCTGTAAATACTGACACACTCCCGAGGACCCCCTGTAATATTGACACCCTCCCAGGGACCCCCTGTAAATACTGACACACTCCCCGGGAACTCCCTGTAAATACTGATACACTCCCGGGGACCCCCTGTAAATACTGACACAATCACAAGGAACCCCTGTAAATACTGACACACTCCCTGGGTCTCCCTGTGAATACTGACACACTCATGGAGACCCTCTTTAATACTGACACACTCCCAGGGACCCCCTGTAAATACTGACACACTCGCGGTTATACCCTGTAAATATTGACACACTCCCAGGGACTCCCTGTAAATACTGACAAACTCCCGGGGACCCCCTGTAAATACTGACACAATCCCCGGGGACCCCCTGTAAATAGTGACACAATCCCCGGGGACCCCCTGTAAATAGTGACACACTCGCGGGGATCCCCTGTAAATACTGACTCACTCCCGGGGACCACCTGGAAATACTGACACACTCCCGGGGATCCCCTTTAAATACTGACTCACTCCCAGGGACCCCCTGTAAATGCTGACACACTCGCGGGGATCCCCTATAAATACTGACACACTCCCTGGGAGCTCCCTGTAAACACTGACACACTCCTGCGGACCCCCCGTGAATACTGACACACTCCTGGGGACTCCCTGTGAATACTGACACAATCCCCGAGGACTCCCTGTAAATTTTGACACACTCCCGGGGACCCCCTGTAAATTCTGACACATTGCCGGGGACCCTGCTGTAAATACTAACACACTCCCGGGGATCCCTGTAAATACTGACATACTCCCGGGGACCCCCTGTAAATACTGACACACTCCCGGGGACTGACTGTAAATACTGACACACTCCCTGGGGACTATCTGTAAATACTGACACACTCCCCGGGGACTACCTGCAAATACTGACACACTCCCCGGGCACCCCCTGTAAATACTGATACACTCCCCTGTAAATACTGACACACTCCCCGGGGACTACCTGTAAATACTGACACACTCCCCGGGGAACCCCTGTAATATTGACACACTCCCAGGGAGCCCCTGTAAATACTGACACACTCCCCGGGTACTCCCTGTAAATACTGATACACTCCCGGGGACCCCCTGTAAATACTGACACACTCACAGGGAACCCCTGTACATACTGACACACTCCCTGGGTCCCCTGTAAATACTGACACACTCCCGGAGACCCTCTGTAAATACTGACACACTCACAGGGAACCCCTGTATATACTGATACACTCCAGGGGACCCCCTGTAAATACTCACACAGTCACAGGGACCCCCTGTAAATACTGACACACTCCTGCGGACCCCCCGTGAACACTGACACACTCCCGGGGACCCCCTGTAAATACTGACACACTCCCGCAGAACCCCTGTAAATACTAACACTCTCCTCGGGACCCCCTGTAAATATTGACACTCTCCTTGGGAGCCCCCTGTAAATACTGACACACTCCCGGGGGCCCCCAGTAAATACTGACAAACTCCCGGGGTCCCCCTGAAAACACTGACACACTCCCGGGGACTTCCTGTAAATACTGACACACTCGTGGGGACCCCTGTAAATACTGACACACTCCCGGGGACCCCCTGTAAATACTGACACACTCCCGGGGAACCCCTGTAAATATTGACACTCTCCTCGGGACCCCCCTGTAAATACTGACACACTCCCGGGGGCTCCCAGTAAATACTGACACACTGCCGGGGACCCCCTGTAAATACTGACACACCTCCGGCCACCCTCTGTAAATACTGACTCAATCCCCGGGGACCCCCTGTAAATACTGACAGACTCCCGGGGATACCCTGTAAATACTGACACACTCCCGGGGACTGACTGTCAATACTGACACACTCCCCGGGGACTATCTGTAAATACTGACACACTCCCCGGGGACCCCCTGTAATATTGACACACTCCCAGGGACCCCCTGTAAATACTGACACACTCCCCGGGTACTCCCTGTAATTACTGATACACTCCCGGGGACCCCCTGTAAATACTGACACACTCCCAGGGATACCCTGTAAATACTAACATACTCCTGGGGACCCCCTGTAAATACTGACACATTGCCGGGGACCCTGCTGTAAATACTGACACACTCCCGGGGAGCCCCTGTAATATTGACACCCTCCCAGGGACCCCCTGTAAATACTGACACACTCCCCGGGGACTCCCTGTAAATACTGATACACTCCCGGGGACCCCCTGTAAATACTGACACAATCACAAGGAACCCCTGTAAATACTGACACACTCCCTGGGTCTCCCTGTGAATACTGACACACTCCCCGAGACCCTCTGTAAATACTGACACACTCCCAGGGACCCCCTGTAAATACTGACACACTCGCGGTTCTACCCTGTAAATATTGACACACTCCCAGGGACTCCCTGTAAATACTGACAAACTCCCGGGGACCCCCTGGAAATACTGACACACTCCCGGGGACCCTCTGTAAATACTGACACAATCCCCGGGGACCCCCTGTAAATACTGACACACTCCCAGGGATACCCTGTAAATACTAACATACTCCTGGGGACCCCCTGTAAATACTGACACATTGCCGGGTACCCTGCTGTAAATACTAACACACTCCCGGGGATCCCTGTAAACACTGACACACTCCCGGAGACTGACTGTAAATACTGACACACTCCCCGGGGACTACCTGTAAATACTGACACACTCGACGGGGACTACCTGTAAATACTGACACACTCCCCGGGCACCCCCTGTAAATACTGACACACTCCCCGGGCAGCCCCAGTAAATACTGACACACTCCCGGGGATCCCTGTAAATACTGATACACTCGCGGGGACCCCCTGTAAATACTGACAGAATCGCCGGCGACCCCCTGTAAATACTGATACACTCCCGAGGACCTCCTGTAAATATTGACACTCTCCTCGGGACCCCCCTGTAAATACTGACACACTCCCGGGGGCCCCCAGTAAATACTGACAAACTCCGGGGGTCCCCCTGAAAACACTGACACACTCCCGGGGACCTCCTGTAAATACTGTCACACCCGCGGGGACTGATTGTAAATACTGACACACTCCCCGGGGACTATCTGTAAATACTGACACGCTCCCCGGGGACTACCTGTAAATACTGACACACTCCCCGGGCAACCCCTGTAAATACTGACACACTCCCGGGGACCCCCTGTAAATACTGACACACTCCCGGGGATCCCTGTAAATACTGACACTCTCCTCGGGACCCCCCTGTAAATACTGACACAATCCCGGGTGCCCCAGTAAATACTGACACACTCCCAGGGACCCCCTGTAAATACTGACACACTCCCGGGGAACCCCTGTAAATACTGACACACTCCCGGGGACCCCCTGGAAATACTGACACACACCCGGGGACCCGCCTGTAAATACTGACACAGTCCCGGGGACCCCCTGTAAATACTGACACACTCCCGGGGACCCCCTGTAAATACTGATACACACCCGGGGACCCCCTGTAAATAATGACACACCCGCAGGGAAACCCTTTTAAAACTGACACACTCCCGGGGACCCCCTGGAAATACTGACACACTCCCGGGAACCCTCTGTAAATACTGACACATACCCGGGGACCCCATTTAAATACTGACACACTCGCGGGGATACCCTGTAAATACTGACTCACTCCCAGGGACCCCCTGTAAATACTGACACACTGCCTGGGTCCCCCTATAAATACTGACACACTCCCGGGGAGCTCCCTGTAAATACTGACACACTCCCGGGGACCCCTGTAAATACTGACACACTCCCGGGGACTCCCTATAAATACTGACACACTCCCGGGCAACCCCTGTAAATATTGACACTCTCCTCGGGTCCCCCCTGTAAATACTGACACACTCCCGGGGGGCCCAGTAAATACTGACACACTCCCGGGGACCACCTGTAAATACTGACACACCTCCGACCACTCTCTGTAAATACTGACAAAATCCCCGGGGACCCCCTGTAAATACTGACAGACTCCCGGGGATACTCTGTAAATACTGACACACTCCCGGGGACTGACTGTCAATACTGACACACTCCCCGGGGACCCCCTGCAATATTGACACACTCCCAGGGACCCCCTGTAAATACTGACACACTCCCCCTGGTACTCCCTGTAAATACTGATGCACTCCCGGGGACCCCCTGTAAATACTGACACAGTCACAGGGACCCCCTGTAAACACTGACACACTCCCGGGGACCCCCTGTAAATACTGACACTCTCCTCGGGACCCCCTGTAAATATTGACACTCTCCTCGGGACCCCCCTGTAAATACTGACACACTCCCGGGGGCCCCCAGTAAATACTGACAAACTCCCGGGGATCCCCTGTAAATACTGACACACTTCCGGCCGCCCTCTGTAAATACTGACACAATCCCCGGGGACCCCCTGTAAATACTGACACACTCCCGGGGATACCCTGTAAATACTGACATACTCCTGGGGACCCCCTGTAAATACTGACACATTGCCGGGGACCCTGCTGTAAATACTGACACACTCCCGGGGACCCCCTGTAATATTGACACCCTCCCTGGGACCCCCTGTAAATACTGACACACTCGCGGTTATACCCTGTAAATATTGACACACTCCCAGGGACCCCCTGTAAATACTGACACACTCCCGGGGACCCCCTGTAAATACTGATACACTCACGGGGACCCGCTGTAAATACTGACACACTCCCAGGGACCCCCTGTAAGTACTGACACACTTGCGGGGATCCCCTATAAATACTGACACACTCCCGGGGAGCTCCCTGTAAATACTGACACACTCCTGCGGACGCCCCGTGAATACTGACACACTCCTGGGGACTCCCTGTAAATACTGACACAATCCCCGGGGACTCCCTGTAAATTTAGACACATTCCCGGGGACCCCCTGTAAATTCTGACACATTGCCGGGGACCCTGCTGTAAATACTAACACACTCCCGGGGATCCCTGTAAATACTGAAATACTCCCGGGGACCCCCTGTAAACACTGACACACTCCCGGAGACTGACTGTAAATACTGACACACTCGACGGGGACTACCTGTAAATACTGACACACTCCCCGGGCACCCCCTGTAAATACTGACACACTCCCGGGGACCCGCCTGCAAATACTGACACACCCCCGGGGACCCCCTGTAAATACTGACACACTCCCGGGGACCCCCTGTAAATACTGATACACTCACGGGGACCCGCTGTAAATACTGACACACTCCCAGGGACCCCCTGTAAGTACTGACACACTTGCGGGGATCCCCTATAAATACTGACACACTCCCGGGGAGCTCCCTGTAAATACTGACACACTCCTGCGGACGCCCCGTGAATACTGACACACTCCTGGGGACTCCCTGTAAATACTGACACAATCCCCGGGGACTCCCTGTAAATTTAGACACAATCCCGGGGACCCCCTGTAAATTCTGACACATTGCCGGGGACCCTGCTGTAAATACTAACACACTCCCGGGGATCCCTGTAAATACTGAAATACTCCCGGGGACCCCCTGTAAACACTGACACACTCCCGGAGACTGACTGTAAATACTGACACACTCAACGGGGACTACCTGTAAATACTGACACACTCCCCGGGCACCCCCTGTAAATACTGACACACTCCCGGGGACTCCCTGTAAATACTGACACACTCCCGGGGATCCCTGTAAATACTGACACACTCCCGGGGATCCCCTGTAAATACTGACACACTCCCGGGGATCCCTGTAAATACTGACACTCTCCTCGGGACCCCCCTGTAAATACTGACACAATCCCGGGTGCCCCAGTAAATACTGACACACTCCCAGGGACCCCCTGTAAATACTGACACACTCCCGGGGAACCCCTGTAAATACTGACACACTCCCGGGGACCCCCTGGAAATACTGACACACGCCCGGGGACCCGCCTGTAAATACTGACACAGTCCCGGGGACCCCCTGTAAATACTGACACACTCCCGGGGACCCCCTGTAAATACTGACACAGTCCCGGGGACCCCCTGTAAATACTGACACACTCCCGGGGACCCCCTGTAAATACTGATACACACCCGGGGACCCCCTGGAAATACTGACACACTCCCGGGAACCCTCTGTAAATACTGACACATACCCGGGGACCCCATTTAAATACTGACACACTCGCGGGGATACCCTGTAAATACTGACTCACTCCCAGGGACCCCCTGTAAATACTGACACACTGCCTGGGTCCCCCTATAAATACTGACACACTCCCGGGGAGCTCCCTGTAAATACTGACACACTCCCGGGGACCCCTGTAAATACTGACACACTCCCGGGGACTCCCTATAAATACTGACACACTCCCGGGCAACCCCTGTAAATATTGACACTCTCCTCGGGTCCCCCCTGTAAATACTGACACACTCCCGGGGGGCCCAGTAAATACTGACACACTCCCGGGGACCACCTGTAAATACTGACACACCTCCGACCACTCTCTGTAAATACTGACAAAATCCCCGGGGACCCCCTGTAAATACTGACAGACTCCCGGGGATACTCTGTAAATACTGACACACTCCCGGGGACTGACTGTCAATACTGACACACTCCCCGGGGACTATCTGTAAATACTGACACACTCCCCGGGGACCCCCTGCAATATTGACACACTCCCAGGGACCCCCTGTAAATACTGACACACTCCCCCTGGTACTCCCTGTAAATACTGATGCACTCCCGGGGACCCCCTGTAAATACTGACACAGTCACAGGGACCCCCTGTAAACACTGACACACTCCCGGGGACCCCCTGTAAATACTGACACTCTCCTCGGGACCCCCTGTAAATATTGACACTCTCCTCGGGACCCCCCTGTAAATACTGACACACTCCCGGGGGCCCCCAGTAAATACTGACAAACTCCCGGGGATCCCCTGTAAATACTGACACACTTCCGGCCGCCCTCTGTAAATACTGACACAATCCCCGGGGACCCCCTGTAAATACTGACACACTCCCGGGGATACCCTGTAAATACTGACATACTCCTGGGGACCCCCTATAAATACTGACACATTGCCGGGGACCCTGCTGTAAATACTGACACACTCCCGGGGACCCCCTGTAATATTGACACCCTCCCAGGGACCCCCTGTAAATACTGACACACTCGCGGTTATACCCTGTAAATATTGACACACTCCCAGGGACCCCCTGTAAATACTGACAAACTCCCGGGGACCCCCTGTAAATACTGACACAATCCCCGGGGACCCCCTGTACATAGTGACACACTCGCGGGGATCCCCTGTAAATACTGACTCACTCCCGGGGACCCCCTGGAAATACTGACACACTCCCGGGGACCCTCTGTAAATACTGACACACACCCGGGGACCCCATTTAAATACTGACACACTCACGGGGATCCGCTGTAAATACTGACTTACTCCCAGGGACCCCCTGTAAATACTGACACACTCGCGGGGATCCCCTATAAATCCTGACACACTCCCTGGACCCCCCTGTAAATACTGACACACACCCGGGGGCCCCCAGTAAATACTGACAAACTCCCGGGGTCCCCCTGAAAACACTGACACACTCCCGGGGACCTCCTGTAAATACTGACACACCCGCGGGGACTGACTGTAAATACTTACACACTCCCCGGGCAACCCCTGTAAATACTGACACACTCCCGGGGACCCACCTGCAAATACTGACACACCCCCGGGGACCCCCTGTAAATACTGACACACTCCCGGGGACCCCCTGTAAATACTGATACACTCACGGGGACCCCCTGTAAATACTGACACACCTCCAGGGAACCCCTGTAAATACTGACATACTCCCGGGGACCCCCTGGAAATACTGACACACTCCCGGAGACCCTCTGTAAATACTGACACACACCCGGGGACCCCATTTAAATACTGACACACTCGCGGGGATCCCCTGTAAATACTGACTCACTCCCAGGGACCCCCTGTAAGTACTGACACACTTGCGGGGATCCCCTATAAATACTGACACACTCCCGGGGAGCTCCCTGTAAATACTGACACACTCCTGCGGACGCCCCGTGAATACTGACACACTCCTGGGGACTCCCTGTAAATACTGACACAATCCCCGGGGACTCCCTGTAAATTTAGACACAATCCCGGGGACCCCCTGTAAATTCTGACACATTGCCGGGGACCCTGCTGTAAATACTAACACACTCCCGGGGATCCCTGTAAATATTGAAATACTCCCGGGGACCCCCTGTAAACACTGACACACTCCCGGAGACTGACTGTAAATACTGACACACTCGACGGGGACTACCTGTAAATACTGACACACTCCCCGGGCACCCCCTGTAAATACTGACACACTCCCGGGGACTCCCTGTAAATACTGACACACTCCCGGGGATCCCTGTAAATACTGATACACTCGCGGGGACCCCCTGTAAATACTGATACATTCCCGAGGACCTCCTGTAAATATTGTCACTCTCCTCGGGACCCCCTGTAAATATTGACACTCTCCTCGGGACCCCCCTGTAAATACTGACACACTCCCGGGGGCACCCAGTAAATACTGACAAACTCCGGGGGTCCCCCTGAAAACACTGACACACTCCCGGGGACCTCCTGTAAATACTGACACACCCGCGGTGTCTGACTGTAAATACTGACACACTCCCCGGGGACTATCTGTAAATACTGACACGCTCCCCGGGGACTACCTGTAAATACTGACACACTCCCCGGGCAACCCCTGTAAATACTGACACACTCCCGAGGACCCCCTGTAAATACTGACACACTCCCGGGGATCCCTGTAAATACTGACACTCTCCTCGGGACCCCCCTGTAAATACTGACACAATCCCGGGTGCCCCAGTAAATACTGACACACTCCCAGGGACCCCCTGTAAATACTGACACACTCCCGGGGAACCCCTGTAAATACTGACACACTCCCGGGGACCCCTTGGAAATACTGACACACAGCCGGGGACCCGCCTGTAAATACTGACACAGTCCCGGGGACCCCCTGTAAATACTGACACACTCACGGGGACCCCCTGTAAATACTGATACACACCCGGGGACCCCCTGTAAATAATGACACACCCGCAGGGAACCCCTGTAAATACTGACACACTCCCGGGAACCCCCTGGAAATACTGACACACTCCCGGGAACCCTCTGTAAATACTGACACATACCCGGGGACCCCATTTAAATACTGACACACTCGCGGGGATACCCTGTAAATACTGACTCACTCCCAGGGACCCCCTGTAAATACTGGCGCACTCGCGGGGATCCCCTATAAATACTGACACACTCCCTGGGTCCCCCTGTAAATACTGACACACTCCCGGGGAGCTCCCTGTAAATACTGACACACTCCTGCGGACCCCCCGTAAATACTGACACACTCCTGGGGACTCCCTGTAAATACTGACACAATCCCCGGGGACTCCCTGTAAATTTAGACACAATCCCGGGGACCCCCTGTAAGTTCTGACACATTGCCGGAGATCCTGCTGTAAATACTAACACACTCCCGGGGATCCCTGTAAATACTGACATACTCCCGGGGACCCCTTGTAAATACTGACACACTCCCGGGGACTGACTGTAAATACTGACACACTCCCCGGGGATTATCTTAAATACTGACACACTCCCCGGGGACTACCTGTAAATACTGACACAATCGCCGGGGACCCCCTGTAAATACTGATACACTCCCGAGGACCTCCTGTAAATACGGACACACTCACAGGGAACCCCTGTAAATACTGACACACACCCTGGGTCCCCCTGTAAATACTGACACACTCCCTGGGTGCCCCTGTAAATACTGACACACTCCCTGTGTGCCCCTGTAAATACTGACACACTCCCGGGGACCCCCTGTAAATACTGATACACTCCCGAGGACCTCCTGTAAATACTGACACACTCACAGGGAACCCCTGTAAATACTGACACACAACCTGGGTCCCCCTGTAAATACTGACACAGTCACTGGGTGCCCCTGTAAATACTGACACACTCCCTGGGTCCCCCTGTAAATACTAACACATTCCCGGAGACCCCCTGTAAATACTGACACACTCGCGGGGATTCCATGTAAATATAGACCCACTCCGGGGGATCCCCTGTAAATACTGAAACACTCCTGCGGACCCCACGTGAACACTGACACACTCCCGGGGACCCCCTGTAAATACTGACACACTCCCGCAGAACCCCTGTAAATACTGACACTCTCCTCGGGACCCCCTGTAAATATTGACACTCTCCTCGGGAGCCCCCTGTAAATACTGACACACTCCCGGGGAGCTCCCTGTAAATACTGACAGACTCCCGGGGACTCCCTGTAAATACTGACACACTCCTGGGGACCCCCTGTAAATACTGACTCACTCCCGGGGGAACCCCTGTAAATATTGACACTCTCCTCGGGACACCCCTGTATATACTGACACACTCCCGGGGACCCCCAGTAAATACTGACACACTCCCGGGGACCCCCTGTAAATACTGACACACCTCCGGCCACCCTCTGTAAATACTGACACAATCCCCGGGGACCCTCTGTAAATACTGACAGACTCCCGGGGATACCCAGTAAATACTGACACACTCACGGGGACTGACTGTCAATACTGACACACTCCCCGGGGACTATCTGTAAATACTGACACACTCCTCGGGGACCCCCTGTAATATTGACACACTCCCAGGGACCCCCTGTAAATACTGACGCACTCCCCGGGTACTCCCTGTAAATACTGATACACTCCCGGGGACCCCTGTAAATACTGACATACTCCCGGGGACCCCCTGTAAATACTGACACACTCCCGGGGACTGACTGTAAATACTGACACACTCCCCGGGGACTACCTGTAAATACTGACACACTCCCCGGGACCCCCTGTAATATTGACACACTCCCAGGGACCCCCTGTAAATACTGACACACTCCCTGGGTGCCCCTGTAAATACTGACACACTCCCTGGGTGCCCCTGTAAATACTGACACACTCCCGGGGACCCCCTGTAAATACTGATACACTCCCGAGGACCTCCTGTAAATACTGACACACTCACAGGTAACCCCTGTAAATACTGACACACACCCTGGGTCCCCCTGTAAATACTGACACGATCCCTGGGTGCCCCTGTAAATACTGACACACTCCCGGGGACCCCCTGTAAATACTGATACACTCCCGAGGACCTCCTGTAAATACTGACACACTCACAGGGAACCCCTGTAAATACTGACACACAACCTGGGTCCCCCTGTAAATACTGACACAGTCACTGGGTGCCCCTGTAAATACTGACACACTCCCTGGGTCCCCCTGTAAATACTAACACATTCCCGGAGACCCCCTGTAAATACTGACACACTCGCGGGGATTCCATGTAAATATAGACACACTCCCGGGGATCCCCTGTAAATACTGAAACACTCCTGCGGACCCCACGTGAACACTGACACACTCCCGGGGACCCCCTGTAAATACTGACACACTCCCGCAGAACCCCTGTAAATACTGACACTCTCCTCGGGACCCCCTGTAAATATTGACACTCTCCTCGGGAGCCCCCTGTAAATACTGACACACTCCCGGGGAGCTCCCTGTAAATACTGACAGACTCCCAGGGACTCCCTGTAAATACTGACACACTCCTGGGGACCCCCTGTAAATACTGACTCACTCCCGGGGGAACCCCTGTAAATATTGACACTCTCCTCGGGACACCCCTGTATATACTGACACACTCCCGGGGGCCCCCAGTAAATACTGACACACTCGCGGGGACCCCCTGTAAATACTGACACACCTCCGGCCACCCTCTGTAAATACTGACACAATCCCCGGGGACCCCCTGTAAATACTGACAGACTCCCGGGGATACCCTGTAAATACTGACACACTCACGGGGACTGACTGTCAATACTGACACACTCCCCGGGGACTATCTGTAAATACTGACACACTCCTCGGGGACCCCCTGTAATATTGACACACTCCCAGGGACCCCCTGTAAATACTGACGCACTCCCCGGGTACTCCCTGTAAATACTGATACACTCCCGGGGACCCCTGTAAATACTGACATACTCCCGGGGACCCCCTGTAAATACTGACACACTCCCGGGGACTGACTGTAAATACTGACACACTCCCCGGGGACTACCTGTAAATACTGACACACTCCCCGGGCACCCCCTGTAAATACTGACACACTCCCGGGGACTCCCTCTAAATACTGACACACTCCCGGGGATCCCTGTAAATACTGACACACTCCCCGGGGACCCCCTGTAATAGAAAATAGGTGCAGGAGTAGGCCATTCGGCCCTTCTAGTCTGCACCGCCATTCAATGAGTTCATGGCTGAACATTCAACTTCAGTACCCCATTCCTGCTTTCTCGCCATACCCCTTGATCCCCCTAGTAGTAAGGACCTCATCTAACTCCTTTTTGAATATATTTAGTGAATTGGCCTCAACAACTTTCTGTGGTAGCGAATTCCACAGGTTCACCACTCTCTGGGTGAAGAAGTTCCTCCGCATCTCGGTCCTAAATGGCTTACCCCTTATCCTTAGACTGTGACCTCTGGTTCTGGACTTCCCCAACATTGGGAACATTCTTCCTGCATCTAACCTGTCTAACCCCGTCAGAATTTTAAATGTTTCTATGAGGTCCCCTCTCATTCTTCTGAACTCCAGTGAATACAAGCCCAGTTGATCCAGTCTTTCTTGATAGGTCAGTCCCGCCATCCCGGGAATCAGTCTGGTGAATCTTCGCTGCACTCCCTCAATAGCAAGAATGTCCTTCCTCAGGTTAGGAGACCAAAACTGTACACAATACTCCAGGTGTGGCCTCACCAAGGCCCTGTACAACTGTAGCAACACCTCCCTGCCCCTGTACTCAAATCACCTCGCTATGAAGGCCAACATGCCATTTGCTTTCTTAACCGCCTGCTGCACCTGCATGCCAACCTTCAATGACTGATGTACCATGACACCCAGGTCTCTTTGCACCTCCCCTTTTCCTAATCTGTCACCATTCAGATAATAGTCTGTCTCTCTGTTTTTACCACCAAAGTGGATAACCTCACATTTATCCACATTATACTTCATCTGCCATGCATTTGCCCACTCACCTAACCTATCCAAGTCACTCTGCAGCCTCACAGCATCCTCCTCGCAGCTCACACTGCCACCCAACTTAGTGTCATCCGCAAATTTGGAGATACTACATTTAATCCCCTCATCTAAATCATTGACACATTCCCCGGGGACTCCCTGTAATATTGACACACTCCCCGGGGACTCCCTGTAAATACTGATACACTCGCGGGGATCCCCTGTAAATACTGACACAATCGCCGGGGACCCCCTGTAAATACTGATGCACTCCCGAGGACCGCCTGTAAATACTGACACACTCACAGGGAACCCCTGTAAATACTGACACACACCCTGGGTCCCCCTGTAAATACCGACACACTCCCTGGGTGCCCCTGTAAATACTGACACACTCCCTGGGTGCCCCTGTAAATACTGACACACTCCCGGGGACCCCCTGTAAATACTGATACACTCCCGAGGACCTCCTGTAAATACTGACACACTCACAGGTAACCCCTGTAAATACTGACACACACCCTGGGTCCCCCTGTAAATACTGACACAGTCCCTGGGTGCCCCTGTAAATACTGACACACTCCCTGGGTCCCCCTGTAAATACTGACACACTCCCGGAGACCCCCTGTAAATACTGACACACTCGCGGGGATTCCCTGTAAATATAGACACACTCCCGGGGATACCCTGTAAATACTGACACACTCCTGCGGACCCTCCGTGAACACTGACACACTCCCGGGGACCCCCTGTAAATACTGACACACTCGCGGGGATTCCCTGTAAATATAGACACACTCCCGGGGATCCCCTGTAAATACTGACACACTCCCGGGGACCCCCTGGAAATACTGACACACTCCCGGGGACCCTCTGTAAATACTGACACACACCCGGGGACCCCATTTAAATACTGACACACTCACGGGGATCCCCTGTAAATACTGACTTACTCCCAGGGACCCCCTGTAAATACTGACACACTCGCGGGGATCCCCTATAAATCCTGACACACTCCCTGGATCCCCCTGTAAATACTGACACACTCCTGCTGACCCCCCGTGAATACTGACACACTCCTGGAGACTCCCTGTAAATACTGACACAATCCCCGAGGACTCCCTGTTGATTTAGACACACTCCCGAGGACCCCCTGTAAATTCTGACACATTGCCGGGGACCCTGCTGTAAATACTAACACACTCCCGGGGATCCCTGTAAATACTGACACACTCCCCGGGGATCCCCTGTAAATACTGACACACTCCCGGGGACTGACTGTAAATACTGACACACTCCCCGGGGACTATCTGTAAATAGTGACACACACCCCGGGGACTACCTGTAAATACTGACACACTCCCGGGGACTCCCTGTAAACAATGACACACTCCCGGGGATTCCTGTAAATACTGACACACTCCCTGGGTGCCCCTGTAAATACTGACACACTCCCGGGGACCCCCTGTAAATACTGATACACTCCCGAGGACCTCCTGTAAATACTGACACACTCACAGGTAACCCCTGTAAATACTGCCACACACCCTGGGTCCCCCTGTAAATACTGACACAGTCCCTGGGTGCCCCTGTAAATACTGACACACTCCCTGGGTCCCCCTGTAAATACTGACACACTCCCGGAGACCCCCTGTAAATACTGACACACTCGCGGGGATTCCCTGTAAATATAGACACACTCCCGGGGATCCCCTGTAAATACTGACACACTCCTGCGGACCCCCCGTGAACACTGACACACTCCCGGGGACCCCCTGTAAATACTGACACACTCCCGCAGAACCCCTGTAAATACTGACACTCTCCTCGGGACCCCCTGTAAATATTGACACTCTCCTCGGGAGCCCCCTGTAAATACTGACACACTCCCGGGGAGCTCCCTGTAAATACTGACAGACTCCCGGGGACTCCCTGTAAATACTGACACACTCCCGGGGACCCCCTGTAAATACTGACTCACTCCCGGGGAACCCCTGTAAATATTGACACTCTCCTCGGGACACCCCTGTATATACTGACACACTCCCGGGAGCCCCCAGTAAATACTGACAGACTCCCGGGGATACCCTGTAAATACTGACACACTCCCGGGGACTGACTGTCAATACTGACACACTCCCCGGGGACTATCTGTAAATACTGACACACTCCTCGGGGACCCCCTGTAATATTAACACACTCCCAGGGACCCCCTGTAAATACTGACACACTCGCGGTTATACCCTGTAAATATTGACACACTCCCAGGGACCCCCTGTAAATACTGACAAACTCCCGGGGACCCCCTGTAAATACTGACACAATTCCCGGGGACCCCCTGTAAATAGTGACACATTCGCGGGGATCCCCTGTAAATACTGACTCACTCCCGGGGACCCCCTGGAAATACTGACACACTCCCGGGGACCCTCTGTAAATACTGACACACACCCGGGGACCCCATTTAAATACTGACACACTCACGGGGATCCCCTGTAAATACTGACTTACTCCCAGGGACCCCCTGTAAATACTGACACAATCCCCGAGGACTCCCTGTTAATTTAGACACACTCCCGGGGACCCCCTGTAAATTCTGACACATTGCCGGGGACCCTGCTGTAAATACTAACACACTCCCGGGGACCCCCTGTAAATACTGACACACTCCCCGGGGATCCCCTGTAAATACTGACACACTCCCGGGGACTGACTGTAAATACTGACACACTCCCCGGGGACTATCTGTAAATAGTGACACACTCCCCGGGGACTACCTGTAAATACTGACACACACCCCGGGCACCCCCTGTAAATACTGACACACTCCCGGGGACTCCCTGTAAATAATGACACACTCCCGGGGATTCCTGTAAATACTGACACACTCCCTGGGTGCCCCTGTGAATACTGACACACTCCCTGGGTGCCCCTGTAAATACTGACACACTCCCGGGGACCCCCTGTAAATACTGATACACTCCCGAGGACCTCCTGTAAATACTGACACACTCACAGGTAACCCCTGTAAATACTGACACACACCCTGGGTCCCCTGTAAATACTGACACAGTCCCTGGGTGCCCCTGTAAATACTGACACACTCCCTGGGTCCCCCTGTAAATACTGACACACTCCCGGAGACGCCCTGTAAATACTGACACACTCGCGGGGATTCCCTGTAAATATAGACACACTCCCGGGGATCCCCTGTAAATACTGACACACTCCTGCGGACCCCCCGTTAACACTGACACACTCCCGGGGACCCCCTGTAAATACTGACACACTCCCGCAGAACCCCTGTAAATACTGACACTCTCCTCGGGACCCCCTGTAAATATTGACACTCTCCTCGGGACCCCCCTATAAATACTGACACACTCCCGGGGGCCCCCAGTAAACACTGACAAACTCCCGGGGTCCCCCTGAAAATACTGACACACTCCCGGGGACCTCCTGTAAATACTGACACACTCGCGGGGATACCCTGTAAATATTGACACACTCCCGGGGATCCCCTGTAAATACTGACACACTCCCTGGGTCCCCCTATAAATACTGACACACTCCCGGGGAGCTCCCTGTAACTACTGACACACTCCCGGGGACCCCTGTAAATACTGACACACTCCCGGGTACTCCCTATAAATACTGACACAATCCCGGGCAACCCCTGTAAATATTGACACTCTCCTCGGGACCCCCCTGTAAATACTGACACACTCCCGGGGGGCCCAGTAAATACTGACACACTCCCGAGGACCACCTGTAAATACTGACACACCTCCGGCCACCCTCTGTAAATACTGACACAATCCCCGGGGACCCCCTGTAAATATTGACAGACTCCCGGGGATACTCTGTAAATACTGACACACTCCCGGGGACTGACTGTCAATACTGACACACTCCCCGGGGCATATCTGTAAATACTGACACACTCCCCGGGGACCCCCTGTAATATTGACACACTCCCAGGGACCCCCTGTAAATACTGACACACTCCCCCTGGTACTCCCTGTAAATACTGATGCACTCCCGGGGACCCCCTGTAAATACTGACACAATCACAGGGACCCCCTGTAAATACTGACACACTCCCGGGGACCCCCTGTAAATACTGACACTCTCCTCGGGACCCCCTGTAAATATTGACACTCTCCTCGGGACCCCCCAGTAAATACTGACACACTCCCGGGGATCCCCTGTAAATACTGACACACTTCCGGCCGCCCTCTGTAAATACTGACACAATCCCCGGGGACCCCCTGTAAATACTGACACACTCCCGGGGATACCCTGTAAATACTGACATACTCCTGGGGACCCCCTGTAAATACTGACACATTGCCGGGGACCCTGCTGTAAATACTGACACACTCCCGAGGACCCCCTGTAATATTGACACCTTCCCAGGGACCCCCTGTAAATACTGACACACTCCCCGGGGACTCCCTGTAAATACTGATAGACTCCCGGGGACCCCCTGTAAATACTGACACAATCACAGGGATCCCCTGTAAATACTGACACACTCCCTGGGTCACCCTGTGAATACTGACACACTCCCGGAGACCCTCTGTAAATACTGGCACACTCCCAGGGACCCCCTGTAAATACTGACACACTCGCGGTTATACCCTGTAAATATTGACACACTCCCAGGGACCCCTTGTAAATACTGACAAACTGCCGGGGACCCCCTGTAAATACTGACACAATCCCCGGGGATCCCCTGTAAATAGTGACACACTCGCGGGGATCCCCTGTAAATACTGACTCACTCCCGGGGACCCCCTGGAAATACTGACACACTCCCGGGGACCCTCTGTAAATACTGACACACACCCGGGGACCCCATTTAAATACTGACACACTCACGGGGATCCGCTGTAAATACTAACTTACTCCCAGGGACCCCCTGTAAATGCTGACACACTCGCGGGGATCCCCTATAAATCCTGACACACTCCCTGGGTCCCCCTGTAAATACTGACACACTCCCGGGGAGCTCCCTGTAAATACTGATACACTCCTGCGGACCCCCTGTGAATACTGACACACTCCTGGGGACTCCCTGTAAATACTGACACAATCCCCGAGGACTCCCTGTTAATTTAGACACACTCCCGGGGACCCCCTGTAAATTCTGACACATTGCCGGGGACCCTGCTGTAAATACTAACACACTCCCGGGGATCCCTGTAAATACTGACACACTCCCCGGGGACCTCCTGTAAATACTGACACACTCATGGGGACTGACTGTAAATACTGACACACTCCCCGGGGACGATCTGTAAATAGTGACACACTCCCCGGGGACTACCTGTAAATACTGACACACACCCCGGGCACCCCCTGTAAATACTGACACACTCCCGGGGACTCCCCGTAAATACTGACACACTCCCGGGGATTCCTGTAAATACTGACACACTCCCTGGGGAACCCCTGTAAATACTGACACACCTCCGGCCACCCTCTGTAAATACTGACACACTCCCCGGGGACCCCCTGTAATATTGACACACTCCCCGGGGACCCCCTGTAAATACTGATACACGAGCGGGGAACCCCTGTAAAGACTGACACAATCGCCGGGGACCCCCTGTAAATACTGATACACTGCCGAGGACCTCCTGTAAATACTGACACACTCACAGGGAACCCCTGTAAATACTGACACACACCCTGGGTCCCCCTGTAAATACTGACACACTCCCTGGGTGCCCCTGTAAATACTGACACACTCCCTGGGTGCACCTGTAAATACTGACACACTCCCGGGGACCCCCTGTAAATACTTATACACTCCCGAGGACCTCCTGTAAATACTGACACACTCACAGGTAACACCTGTAAATACTGACACACACCCTGGGTCCCCCTGTAAATACTGACATACTCCCGGGGTCCCCCTGTAAATACTGACACACTCCCCGGGGACCCCCTGTAATATTGACACACTCCCCGGGTACTCCCTGTAAATACTGATACACTCGCGGGGACCCCCTGTAAATACTGACACAATCGCCGGGGACCCCCTCTAAATACTGATACACGCCCGAGGACCTCCTGTAAATACTGACACACTCACAGGGAACCCCTTTAAATACTGACACACTCCCAGGGATACCCTGTAAATACTAACATACTCCTGGGGACCCCCTGTAAATACTGACACATTGCCGGGGACCCTGCTGTAAATACTGACACACTCCCGGGGACCCCCTGTAAATACTGACACACTCCCAGGGACCCCCTGTAAATACTGACACACTCGCGGTTATACCCTGTAAATATTGACACACTCCCAGGGACTCCCTGTAAATACTGACAAACTCCCGGGGACCCCCTGTAAATACTGACACAATCCCCGGGGACCCCCTGTAAATAGTGACACACTCGTGGGGATCCCCTGTAAATACTGACTCACTCCCGGGGTCCCCCTGGAAATACTGACACACTCCCGGGGACCCTCTGTAAATACTGACACACACCCGGGGACCCCATTTAAATACTGACACACTCGCGGGGATCCCCTGTAAATACTGACACACTCCCTGGGTCCCCCTGTAAATACTGACACACTCCCGGGGAGCTCCCTGTAAACACTGACACACTCCTGCGGACCCCCCGTGAATACTGACACACTCCTGGGGACTCCCTGTAAATACTGACACAATCCCCGAGGACTCCCTGTAAATTTTGACACACTCCAGGGGACCCCCTGTAAATTCTGACACATTGCCGGGGACCCTGCTGTAAATACTAACACACTCCGGGGGATCCCTGTAAATACTGACATACTCCCGGGGACCCCCTGTAAATACTGACACACTCCCGGGGACTGACTGTAAATACTGACACACTCCCTGGGGACTATCTGTAAATACTGACACACTCCCCGGGGACTACCTGCAAATACTGACACACTCCCCGGGCACCCCCTGTAAATACTGACACACTCCCGGGGACTCCCTGTAAATACTGACACACTCCCCGGGGACTACCTGTAAATACTGACACACTCCCCGGGGACCCCCTGTAATATTGACACACTCCCAGGAACCCCCTGTAAATACTGACACACTCCCCGGGTACTCCCTGTAAATACTGATACACTCCCGGGGACCCCCTGTAAATACTGACACACGCACAGGGAACCCCTGTAAATACTGACACACTCCCTGGGTCCCCTGTAAATACTGACACACTCCCGGAGACCCTCTGTAAATACTGACACACTCACAGGGAACCCCTGTATATACTGATACACTCCAGGGGACCCCCTGTAAATACTCACAGAGTCACAGGGACCCCCTGTAAATACTGACACACTCCTGCGGACCCCCCGTGAGCACTGACACACTCCCGGGGACCCCCTGTAAATACTGACACACTCCCGCAGAACCCCTTTAAATACTAACACTCTCCTCGGGACCCCCTGTAAATATTGACACTCTCCTCGGGAGCCCCCTTTAAATACTGACACACTCCCGGGGGCCCCCAGTAAATACTGACAAACTCCCGGGGTCCCCCTGAAAACACTGACACACTCCCGGGGACTTCCTGTAAATACTGACACACTCGCGGGGACCCCTGTAAATACTGACACACTCCCGGGGACCCCCTGTAAATACTGACACACTCCCGGGGAACCCCTGTAAATATTGACACTCTCCTCGGGACCCCCCTGTAAATACTGACACACTCCCGGGGGCTCCCAGTAAATACTGACACACTGCCGGGGACCCCCTGTAAATACTGACACACCTCCGGCCACCCTCTGTAAATACTGACACAATCCCCGGGGACCCCCTGTAAATACTGACAGACTCCCGGGGATACCCTGTAAATACTGACCCACTCCCGGGGACTGACTGTCAATACTGACACACTCCCCGGGGACTATCTGTAAATACTGACACACTCCCCGGGGACCCCCTGTAATATTGACACACTCCCAGGGACCCCCTGTAAATACTGACACACTCCCCGGGTACTCCCTGTAAATACTGACACACTCCCGGGGACTGACTGTAAATACTGACACACTCCCCGGGGACTATCTGTAAATACTGACACACTCCCCGGGGACTACCTGTAAATACTGACACACTCCCCGGGCACCCCCTGTAAATACTGACACACTCCCGGGGACCCCTGTAAATACTGACATACTCCCGGGGTCCCCCTGTAAATACTAACACACTCCCCGGGGACCCCCTGTAATATTGACACACTCCCCGGGTACTCCCTGTAAATACTGATACACTCGCGGGGACCCCCTGTAAATACTGACACAATCGCCGGGGACCCCCTGTAAATACTGATACACGCCCGAGGACCTCCTGTAAATACTGACACACTCACAGGGAACCCCTTTAAATACTGACACACTCCCAGGGATACCCTGTAAATACTAACATACTCCTGGGGACCCCCTGTAAATACTGACACATTGCCGGGGACCCTGCTGTAAATACTGACACACTCCCGGGGACCCCCTGTAATATTGACACCCTCCCAGGGACCCCCTGTAAATACTGACACACTCCCCGGGAACTCCCTGTAAATACTGATACACTCCCGGGGACCCCCTGTAAATACTGACACAATCACAAGGAACCCCTGTAAATACTGACACACTCCTTGGGTCTCCCTGTGAATACTGACACACTCCCGGAGACCCTCTGTAAATACTGACACACTCTCAGGGACCCCCTGTAAATACTGACACACTCGCGGTTATACCCTGTAAATATTGACACACTCCCAGGGACTCCCTGTAAATACTGACAAACTCCCGGGGACCCCCTGTAAATACTGACACAATCCCCGGGGACCCCCTGTAAATAGTGACACACTCGTGGGGATCCCCTGTAAATACTGACTCACTCCCGGGGACCCCCTGGAAATACTGACACACTCCCGGGGACCCTCTGTAAATACTGACACACACCCGGAGACCCCATTTAAATACTGACACACTCGCGGGGATCCCCTGTAAATACTGACTCACTCCCAGGGACCCCCTGTAAATGCTGACACACTCGCGGGGATCCCCTATAAATACTGACACACTCCCTGGGTCCCCCTGTAAATACTGACACACTCCCGGGGAGCTCCCTGTAAACACTGACACACTCCTGCGGACCCCCCGTGAATACTGACACACTCCTGGGGACTCCCTGTAAATACTAACACAATCCCCGAGGACTCCCTGTAAATTTTGACACACTCCCGGGGACCCCCTGTAAATTCTGACACATTGCCGGGGACCCTGCTGTAAATACTAACACACTCCGGGGGATCCCTGTAAATACTGACATACTCCCGGGGACCCCCTGTAAATACTGACACACTCCCGGGGACTGACTGTAAATACTGACACACTCCCTGGGGACTATCTGTAAATACTGACACACTCCCCGGGGACTACCTGCAAATACTGACACACTCCCCGGGCACCCCCTGTAAATACTGACACACTCCCGGGGACTCCCTGTAAATACTGCCACACTCCCCGGGGACTACCTGTAAATACTGACACACTCCCCGGGGACCCCGTGTAATATTGACACACTCCCAGGAACCCCCTGTAAATACTGACACACTCCCCGGGTACTCCCTGTAAATACTGATACACTCCCGGGGACCCCCTGTAAATACTGACACACGCACAGGGAACCCCTGTAAATACTGACACACTCCCTGGGTCCCCTGTAAATACTGACACACTCACGGAGACCCTCTGTAAATACTGACACACTCACAGGGAACCCCTGTATATACTGATACACTCCAGGGGACCCCCTGTAAATACTCACAGAGTCACAGGGACCCCCTGTAAATACTGACACACTCCTGCGGACCCCCCGTGAACACTGACACACTCCCGGGGACCCCCTGTAAATACTGACACACTCCCGCAGAACCCCTGTAAATACTAACACTCTCCTCGGGACCCCCTGTAAATATTGACACTCTCCTTGGGAGCCCCCTTTAAATACTGACACACTCCCGGGGGCCCCCAGTAAATACTGACAAACTCCCGGGGTCCCCCTGAAAACACTGACACACTCCCGGGGACTTCCTGTAAATACTGACACACTCGCGGGGACCCCTGTAAATACTGACACACTCCCGGGGACCCCCTGTAAATACTGACACACTCCCGGGGAACCCCTGTAAATATTGACACTCTCCTCGGGACTCCCCTGTAAATACTGACACACTCCCGGGGGCTCCCAGTAAATACTGACACACTGCCGGGGACCCCCTGTAAATACTGACACACCTCCGGCCACCCTCTGTAAATACTGACACAATCCCCGGGGACCCCCTGTAAATACTGACAGACTCCCGGGGATACCCTGTAAATACTGACCCACTCCCGGGGACTGACTGTCAATACTGACACACTCCCCGGGGACTATCTGTAAATACTGACACACTCCCCGGGGACCCCCTGTAATATTGACACACTCCCAGGGACCCCCTGTAAATACTGACACACTCCCCGGGTACTCCCTGTAAATACTGACACACTCCCGGGGACTGACTGTAAATACTGACACACTCCCCGGGGACTATCTGTAAATACTGACACACTCCCCGGGGACTACCTGTAAATACTGACACACTCCCCGGGCACCCCCTGTAAATACTGACACACTCCCGGGGACCCCTGTAAATACTGACATACTCCCGGGGTCCCCCTGTAAATACTGACACACTCCCCGGGGACCCCCTGTAATATTGACACACTCCCCGGGTACTCCCTGTAAATACTGATACACTCGCGGGGACCCCCTGTAAATACTGACACAATCGCCGGGGACCCCCTGTAAATACTGATACACGCCCGAGGACCTCCTGTAAATACTGACACACTCACAGGGAACCCCTTTAAATACTGACACACTCCCAGGGATACCCTGTAAATACTAACATACTCCTGGGGACCCCCTGTAAATACTGACACATTGCCGGGGACCCTGCTGTAAATACTGACACACTCCCGGGGACCCCCTGTAATATTGACACCCTCCCAGGGACCCCCTGTAAATACTGACACACTCCCCGGGAACTCCCTGTAAATACTGATACACTCCCGGGGACCCCCTGTAAATACTGACACAATCACAAGGAACCCCTGTAAATACTGACACACTCCTTGGGTCTCCCTGTGAATACTGACACACTCCCGGAGACCCTCTGTAAATACTGACACACTCTCAGGGACCCCCTGTAAATACTGACACACTCGCGGTTATACCCTGTAAATATTGACACACTCCCAGGGACTCCCTGTAAATACTGACAAACTCCCGGGGACCCCCTGTAAATACTGACACAATCCCCGGGGACCCCCTGTAAATAGTGACACACTCGTGGGGATCCCCTGTAAATACTGACTCACTCCCGGGGACCCCCTGGAAATACTGACACACTCCCGGGGACCCTCTGTAAATACTGACACACACCCGGGGACCCCATTTAAATACTGACACACTCGCGGGGATCCCCTGTAAATACTGACTCACTCCCAGGGACCCCCTGTAAATGCTGACACACTCGCGGGGATCCCCTATAAATACTGACACACTCCCTGGGTCCCCCTGTAAATACTGACACACTCCCGGGGAGCTCCCTGTAAACACTGACACACTCCTGCGGACCCCCCGTGAATACTGACACACTCCTGGGGACTCCCTGTAAATACTAACACAATCCCCGAGGACTCCCTGTAAATTTTGACACACTCCCGGGGACCCCCTGTAAATTCTGACACATTGCCGGGGACCCTGCTGTAAATACTAACACACTCCGGGGGATCCCTGTAAATACTGACATACTCCCGGGGACCCCCTGTAAATACTGACACACTCCCGGGGACTGACTGTAAATACTGACACACTCCCTGGGGACTATCTGTAAATACTGACACACTCCCCGGGGACTACCTGCAAATACTGACACACTCCCCGGGCACCCCCTGTAAATACTGACACACTCCCGGGGACTCCCTGTAAATACTGCCACACTCCCCGGGGACTACCTGTAAATACTGACACACTCCCCGGGGACCCCGTGTAATATTGACACACTCCCAGGAACCCCCTGTAAATACTGACACACTCCCCGGGTACTCCCTGTAAATACTGATACACTCCCGGGGACCCCCTGTAAATACTGACACACGCACAGGGAACCCCTGTAAATACTGACACACTCCCTGGGTCCCCTGTAAATACTGACACACTCACGGAGACCCTCTGTAAATACTGACACACTCACAGGGAACCCCTGTATATACTGATACACTCCAGGGGACCCCCTGTAAATACTCACAGAGTCACAGGGACCCCCTGTAAATACTGACACACTCCTGCGGACCCCCCGTGAACACTGACACACTCCCGGGGACCCCCTGTAAATACTGACACACTCCCGCAGAACCCCTGTAAATACTAACACTCTCCTCGGGACCCCCTGTAAATATTGACACTCTCCTTGGGAGCCCCCTTTAAATACTGACACACTCCCGGGGGCCCCCAGTAAATACTGACAAACTCCCGGGGTCCCCCTGAAAACACTGACACACTCCCGGGGACTTCCTGTAAATACTGACACACTCGCGGGGACCCCTGTAAATACTGACACACTCCCGGGGACCCCCTGTAAATACTGACACACTCCCGGGGAACCCCTGTAAATATTGACACTCTCCTCGGGACTCCCCTGTAAATACTGACACACTCCCGGGGGCTCCCAGTAAATACTGACACACTGCCGGGGACCCCCTGTAAATACTGACACACCTCCGGCCACCCTCTGTAAATACTGACACAATCCCCGGGGACCCCCTGTAAATACTGACAGACTCCCGGGGATACCCTGTAAATACTGACCCACTCCCGGGGACTGACTGTCAATACTGACACACTCCCCGGGGACTATCTGTAAATACTGACACACTCCCCGGGGACCCCCTGTAATATTGACACACTCCCAGGGACCCCCTGTAAATACTGACACACTCCCCGGGTACTCCCTGTAAATACTGACACACTCCCGGGGACTGACTGTAAATACTGACACACTCCCCGGGGACTATCTGTAAATACTGACACACTCCCCGGGGACTACCTGTAAATACTGACACACTCCCCGGGCACCCCCTGTAAATACTGACACACTCCCGGGGACCCCTGTAAATACTGACATACTCCCGGGGTCCCCCTGTAAATACTGACACACTCCCCGGGGACCCCCTGTAATATTGACACACTCCCCGGGTACTCCCTGTAAATACTGATACACTCGCGGGGACCCCCTGTAAATACTGACACAATCGCCGGGGACCCCCTGTAAATACTGATACACGCCCGAGGACCTCCTGTAAATACTGACACACTCACAGGGTACCCCTTTAAATACTGACACACTCCCAGGGATACCCTGTAAATACTAACATACTCCTGGGGACCCCCTGTAAATACTGACACATTGCCGGGGACCCTGCTGTAAATACTGACACACTCCCGAGGACCCCCTGTAATATTGACACCCTCCCAGGGACCCCCTGTAAATACTGACACACTCCCCGGGAACTCCCTGTAAATACTGATACACTCCCGGGGACCCCCTGTAAATACTGACACAATCACAAGGAACCCCTGTAAATACTGACACACTCCCTGGGTCTCCCTGTGAATACTGACACACTCCCGGAGACCCTCTTTAATACTGACACACTCCCAGGGACCCCCTGTAAATACTGACACACTCGCGGTTATACCCTGTAAATATTGACACACTCCCAGGGACTCCCTGTAAATACTGACAAACTCCCGGGGACCCCCTGTAAATACTGACACAATCCCCGGGGACCCCCTGTAAATAGTGACACACTCGCGGGGATCCCCTGTAAATACTGACTCACTCCCGGGGACCCCCTGGAAATACTGACACACTCCCGGGGATCCCCTTTAAATACTGACTCACTCCCAGGGACCCCCTGTAAATGCTGACACACTCGCGGGGATCCCCTATAAATACTGACACACTCCCTGGGAGCTCCCTGTAAACACTGACACACTCCTGCGGACCCCCCGTGAATACTGACACACTCCTGGGGACTCCCTGTAAATACTGACACAATCCCCGAGGACTCCCTGTAAATTTTGACACACTCCCGGGGACCCCCTGTAAATTCTGACACATTGCCGGGGACCCTGCTGTAAATACTAACACACTCCCGGGGATCCCTGTAAATACTGACATACTCCCGGGGACCCCCTGTAAATACTGACACACTCCCGGGGACTGACTGTAAATACTGACACACTCCCTGGGGACTATCTGTAAATACTGACACACTCCCCGGGGACTACCTGCAAATACTGACACACTCCCCGGGCACCCCCTGTAAATACTGATACACTCCCCTGTAAATACTGACACACTCCCCGGGGACTACCTGTAAATACTGACACACTCCCCGGGGAACCCCTGTAATATTGACACACTCCCCGGGTACTCCCTGTAAATACTGATACACTCCCGGGGACCCCCTGTAAATACTGACACACTCACAGGGAACCCCTGTACATACTGACACACTCCCTGGGTCCCCTGTAAATACTGACACACTCCCGGAGACCCTCTGTAAATACTGACACACTCACAGGGAACCCCTGTATATACTGATACACTCCAGGGGACCCCCTGTAAATACTCACACAGTCACAGGGACCCCCTGTAAATACTGACACACTCCTGCGGACCCCCCGTGAACACTGACACACTCCCGGGGACCCCCTGTAAATACTGACACACTCCCGCAGAACCCCTGTAAATACTAACACTCTCCTCGGGACCCCCTGTAAATATTGACACTCTCCTCGGGAGCCCCCTGTAAATACTGACACACTCCCGGGGGCCCCCAGTAAATACTGACAAACTCCCGGGGTCCCCCTGAAAACACTGACACACTCCCGGGGACTTCCTGTAAATACTGACACACTCGTGGGGACCCCTGTAAATACTGACACACTCCCGGGGACCCCCTGTAAATACTGACACACTCCCTGGGTCTCCCTGTGAATACTGACACACTCCCGGAGACCCTCTTTAATACTGACACACTCCCAGGGACCCCCTGTAAATACTGACACACTCGCGGTTATACCCTGTAAATATTGACACACTCCCAGGGACTCCCTGTAAATACTGACAAACTCCCGGGGACCCCCTGTAAATACTGACACAATCCCCGGGGACCCCCTGTAAATAGTGACACACTCGCGGGGATCCCCTGTAAATACTGACTCACTCCCGGGGACCCCCTGGAAATACTGACACACTCCCGGGGATCCCCTTTAAATACTGACTCACTCCCAGGGACCCCCTGTAAATGCTGACACACTCGCGGGGATCCCCTATAAATACTGACACACTCCCTGGGAGCTCCCTGTAAACACTGACACACTCCTGCGGACCCCCCGTGAATACTGACACACTCCTGGGGACTCCCTGTAAATACTGACACAATCCCCGAGGACTCCCTGTAAATTTTGACACACTCCCGGGGACCCCCTGTAAATTCTGACACATTGCCGGGGACCCTGCTGTAAATACTAACACACTCCCGGGGATCCCTGTAAATACTGACATACTCCCGGGGACCCCCTGTAAATACTGACACACTCCCGGGGACTGACTGTAAATACTGACACACTCCCCGGGGACTACCTGCAAATACTGACACACTCCCCGGGCACCCCCTGTAAATACTGATACACTCCCCTGTAAATACTGACACACTCCCCGGGGACTACCTGTAAATACTGACACACTCCCCGGGGAACCCCTGTAATATTGACACACTCCCAGGGAGCCCCTGTAAATACTGACACACTCCCCGGGTACTCCCTGTAAATACTGATACACTCCCGGGGACCCCCTGTAAATACTGACACACTCACAGGGAACCCCTGTACATACTGACACACTCCCTGGGTCCCCTGTAAATACTGACACACTCCCGGAGACCCTCTGTAAATACTGACACACTCACAGGGAACCCCTGTATATACTGATACACTCCAGGGGACCCCCTGTAAATACTCACACAGTCACAGGGACCCCCTGTAAATACTGACACACTCCTGCGGACCCCCCGTGAACACTGACACACTCCCGGGGACCCCCTGTAAATACTGACACACTCCCGCAGAACCCCTGTAAATACTAACACTCTCCTCGGGACCCCCTGTAAATATTGACACTCTCCTCGGGAGCCCCCTGTAAATACTGACACACTCCCGGGGGCCCCCAGTAAATACTGACAAACTCCCGGGGTCCCCCTGAAAACACTGACACACTCCCGGGGACTTCCTGTAAATACTGACACACTCGTGGGGACCCCTGTAAATACTGACACACTCCCGGGGACCCCCTGTAAATACTGACACACTCCCGGGGAACCCCTGTAAATATTGACACTCTCCTCGGGACCCCCCTGTAAATACTGACACACTCCCGGGGGCTCCCAGTAAATACTGACACACTGCCGGGGACCCCCTGTAAATACTGACACACCTCCGGCCACCCTCTGTAAATACTGACTCAATCCCCGGGGACCCCCTGTAAATACTGACAGACTCCCGGGGATACCCTGTAAATACTGACACACTCCCGGGGACTGACTGTCAATACTGACACACTCCCCGGGGACTATCTGTAAATACTGACACACTCCCCGGGGACCCCCTGTAATATTGACACACTCCCAGGGACCCCCTGTAAATACTGACACACTCCCCGGGTACTCCCTGTAATTACTGATACACTCCCGGGGACCCCCTGTAAATACTGACACACTCCCAGGGATACCCTGTAAATACTAACATACTCCTGGGGACCCCCTGTAAATACTGACACATTGCCGGGGACCCTGCTGTAAATACTGACACACTCCCGGGGAGCCCCTGTAATATTGACACCCTCCCAGGGACCCCCTGTAAATACTGACACACTCCCCGGGGACTCCCTGTAAATACTGATACACTCCCGGGGACCCCCTGTAAATACTGACACAATCACAAGGAACCCCTGTAAATACTGACACACTCCCTGGGTCTCCCTGTGAATACTGACACACTCCCCGAGACCCTCTGTAAATACTGACACACTCCCAGGGACCCCCTGTAAATACTGACACACTCGCGGTTCTACCCTGTAAATATTGACACACTCCCAGGGACTCCCTGTAAATACTGACAAACTCCCGGGGACCCCCTGGAAATACTGACACACTCCCGGGGACCCTCTGTAAATACTGACACAATCCCCGGGGACCCCCTGTAAATACTGACACACTCCCAGGGATACCCTGTAAATACTAACATACTCCTGGGGACCCCCTGTAAATACTGACACATTGCCGGGGACCCTGCTGTAAATACTGACACACTCCCGGGGATACCCTGTAAATACTGACACACTCCCGGGGACTGACTGTCAATACTGACACACTCCCCGGGGACTATCTGTAAATACTGACACACTCCCCGGGGACCCCCTGTAATATTGACACACTCCCAGGGACCCCCTGTAAATACTGACACACTCCCCGGGTACTCCCTGTAAATACTGATACACTCCCGGGGACCCCCTGTAAATACTGACACTCTCCTCGGGACCCCCTGTAAATATTGACACTCTCCTCGGGACCCCCCTGTAAATACTGACACACTCCCGGGGACCCCCTGTAAATACTGACATACTCCCGGGGACCCCCTTTAAATACTGATACACGCCCGGGGACCCCCTGTAAATACTGACACACTCCTGCGGACCCCCCGTGAATACTGACACACTCCTGGGGACTCCCTGTAAATACTGACACAATCCCCGAGGACTCCCTGTAAATTTTGACACACTCCCGGGGACCCCCTGTAAATTCTGACACATTGCCGGGGACCCTGCTGTAAATACTAACACACTCCCGGGGATCCCTGTAAATACTGACATACTCCCGGGGACCCCCTGTAAATACTGACACACTCCCGGGGACTGACTGTAAATACTGACACACTCCCTGGGGACTATCTGTAAATACTGACACACTCCCCGGGGACTACCTGCAAATACTGACACACTCCCCGGGCACCCCCTGTAAATACTGATACACTCCCCTGTAAATACTGACACACTCCCCAGGGACTACCTGTAAATACTGACACACTCCCCGGGGAACCCCTGTAATATTGACACACTCCCAGGGAGCCCCTGTAAATACTGACACACTCCCCGGGTACTCCCTGTAAATACTGATACACTCCCGGGGACCCCCTGTAAATACTGACACACTCACAGGGAACCCCTGTACATACTGACACACTCCCTGGGTCCCCTGTAAATACTGACACACTCCCGGAGACCCTCTGTAAATACTGACACACTCACAGGGAACCCCTGTATATACTGATACACTCCAGGGGACCCCCTGTAAATACTCACACAGTCACAGGGACCCCTTGTAAATACTGACACACTCCTGCGGACCCCCCGTGAACACTGACACACTCCCGGGGACCCCCTGTAAATACTGACACACTCCCGCAGAACCCCTGTAAATACTAACACTCTCCTCGGGACCCCCTGTAAATATTGACACTCTCCTCGGGAGCCCCCTGTAAATACTGACACACTCCCGGGGGCCCCCAGTAAATACTGACAAACTCCCGGGGTCCCCCTGAAAACACTGACACACTCCCGGGGACCCCCTGTAAATACTGACACACTCCCGGGGAACCCCTGTAAATATTGACACTCTCCTCGGGACCCCCCTGTAAATACTGACACACTCCCGGGGGCTCCCAGTAAATACTGACACACTGCCGGGGACCCCCTGTAAATACTGACACACCTCCGGCCACCCTCTGTAAATACTGACTCAATCCCCGGGGACCCCCTGTAAATACTGACAGACTCCCGGGGATACCCTGTAAATACTGACACACTCCCGGGGACTGACTGTCAATACTGACACACTCCCCGGGGACTATCTGTAAATACTGACACACTCCCCGGGGACCCCCTGTAATATTGACACACTCCCAGGGACCCCCTGTAAATACTGACACACTCCCCGGGTACTCCCTGTAATTACTGATACACTCCCGGGGACCCCCTGTAAATACTGACACACTCCCAGGGATACCCTGTAAATACTAACATACTCCTGGGGACCCCCTGTAAATACTGACACATTGCCGGGGACCCTGCTGTAAATACTGACACACTCCCGGGGAGCCCCTGTAATATTGACACCCTCCCAGGGACCCCCTGTAAATACTGACACACTCCCCGGGGACTCCCTGTAAATACTGATACACTCCCGGGGACCCCCTGTAAATACTGACACAATCACAAGGAACCCCTGTAAATACTGACACACTCCCTGGGTCTCCCTGTGAATACTGACACACTCCCCGAGACCCTCTGTAAATACTGACACACTCCCAGGGACCCCCTGTAAATACTGACACACTCGCGGTTATACCCTGTAAATATTGACACACTCCCAGGGACTCCCTGTAAATACTGACAAACTCCCGGGGACCCCCTGGAAATACTGACACACTCCCGGGGACCCTCTGTAAATACTGACACAATCCCCGGGGACCCCCTGTAAATACTGACACACTCCCAGGGATACCCTGTAAATACTAACATACTCCTGGGGACCCCCTGTAAATACTGACACATTGCCGGGGACCCTGCTGTAAATACTGACACACTCCCGGGGATACCCTGTAAATACTGACACACTCCCGGGGACTGACTGTCAATACTGACACACTCCCCGGGGACTATCTGTAAATACTGACACACTCCCCGGGGACCCCCTGTAATATTGACACACTCCCAGGGACCCCCTGTAAATACTGACACACTCCCCGGGTACTCCCTGTAAATACTGATACACTCCCGGGGACCCCCTGTAAATACTGACACTCTCCTCGGGACCCCCTGTAAATATTGACACTCTCCTCGGGACCCCCCTGTAAATACTGACACACTCCCGGGGACCCCCTGTAAATACTGACATACTCCCGGGGACCCCCTTTAAATACTGATACACGCCCGGGGACCCCCTGTAAATACTGACACACCCGCAGGGAACCCCTGTAAATACTGACACACTCCCGGGGACCCCCTGGAAATACTGACACACTCCCGGGGATACCCTGTAAATACTAACATACTCCTGGGGACCCCCTGTAAATACTGACACATTGCCGGGGACCCTGCTGTAAATACTGACACACTCCCGGGGATACCCTGTAAATACTGACACACTCCCGGGGACTGACTGTCAATACTGACACACTCCCCGGGGACTATCTGTAAATACTGACACACTCCCCGGGGACCCCCTGTAATATTGACACACTCCCAGGGACCCCCTGTAAATACTGACACACTCCCCGGGTACTCCCTGTAAATACTGATACACTCCCGGGGACCCCCTGTAAATACTGACACTCTCCTCGGGACCCCCTGTAAATATTGACACTCTCCTCGGGACCCCCCTGTAAATACTGACACACTCCCGGGGACCCCCTGTAAATACTGACATACTCCCGGGGACCCCCTTTAAATACTGATACACGCCCGGGGACCCCCTGTAAATACTGACACACCCGCAGGGAACCCCTGTAAATACTGACACACTCCCGGGGACCCCCTGGAAATACTGACACACTCCCGGGGACCCTCTGTAAATACTGACACACACCCGGGGACCCATTTAAATACTGACACACTCGCGCGGATCCCCTGTAAATACTGACTCACTCCCAGGGACCCCCTGTAAATACTGACACACTCGCGGGGATCCCCTATAAATACTGACACACTCCCTGGGTCCCCCTGTAAATACTGACACACTCCCGGGGAGCTCCCTGTAAATACTGACACACTCCTGCGGACCCCCCGTGAATACTGACACACTCCTGGGGACTCCCTGTAAATACTGACACAATCCCCGGGGACTCCCTGTAAATTTAGACACACTCCCGGGGACCCACTGTAAATTCTGACACATTGCCGGGGACCCTGCTGTAAATACTAACACACTCCCGGGGATCCCTGTAAATACTAACATACTCCCAGGGACCCCCTGTAAATACTGACACACTCCCGGGGACTGACTGTAAATACTGACACACTCCCGGGGACTGACTGTAAATACTGACACACTCCCCGGGCACCCCCTGTAAATACTGACACACTCCCGGGGACCTCCTGTAAATACTGACACACTCCCGGGGCTCCCCTGTAAATAATGACACACTCCCTGGGTCCCCCTGTAAATACTGACACACTCCCGGGGAGCTCCCTGTAAATACTGATACACTCGCGGGGATACCCTGTAAATATTGACACACTCCCGGGGACCTCCTGTAAATACTGACACACTCGCGGGGATACCCTGTAAATATTGACACACTCCCGGGGCTCCCCTGTAAATAATGACACACTCCCTGGGTCCCCCTGTAAATACTGACACACTCCCGGGGACCCCTGTAAATACTGACACACTCCCGGGGACCCCCTGTAAATACTGACACACTCCCGGGGAACCCCTGTAAATACTGACACACACCTGCGGACCCCCCGTGAATACTGACACACTCCTGGGGACTCCCTGTAAATTTAGACACACTCCCGGGGACCCCCTGTAAATTCTGACACATTGTGGGGGACCCTGCTGTAAATACTAACACACTCCCGGGGATCCCTGTATATATTGACATACTCCCGGGGACCCCCTGTAAATACTGACACACTCCCGGAAACTGACTGTAAATACTGACACACTCCCCAGGGACTATCTGTAAATACTGACACACTCCCCGGGGACTACCTGTAAATACTGACACACTCCCCGGGCACCCCCTGTAAATACTGACACACACCTGGGGACTCCCTGTAAATACTGACACACTCCCGGGGACCCCCTGGAAATACTGACACACTCCCGGGGACCCGCCTGTAAATACTGACACACTCCCGGGGACCCCCTGTAAATACTGACACACTCCCGGGGACCCCCTTTAAATACTGATACACGCCCGGGGACCCCCTGTAAATACTGACACACTCCCGGGCTCTGACTGTAAATTCTGACACATTGCCGGGGACGATCTGTAAATACTGACACACTCCCCAGGGACTATCTGTAAATACTGACACACTCCCCGGGGACTACCTGTAAATACTGACATACACCCGGGGACCCCATTTAAATACTGACACACTCGCGGGGATCCCCTGTAAATACTGACTCACTCCCAGGGACCCCCTGTAAATACTGACACACTCCCGGGGAGCTCCCTGTAAATACTGACACACTCCTGCGGACCCCCCGTGAATACTGACACACTCCTGGGGATCCCTGTAAATACTGACATACTCCCAGGGACCCCCTGTAAATACTGACACACTCCCGGGCTCTGACTGTAAATTCTGACACATTGCCGGGGACGATCTGTAAATACTGACACACTCCCCGGTGACCCCCTGTAAATACTGACACACTCCCCGGGCACCCCCTGTAAATACTGACACAATCGCCGGGGACCCCCTGTAAATACTGACAAACTCCCGGGGTCCCCCTGAAAACACTGACACACTCCCGGGGACCTCCTGTAAATACTGACACACTCGCGGGGATCCCTGTAAATAACGACACACCTCCGGCCACCCTCTGTAAATATTGACACACTCCCGGGGATCCCCTGTAAATAATGACACACTCCCTGGGTCCCCCTATAAATACTGACACACACCCGGGGCGCTCCCTGTAAATACTGACACACTCCCGGGGACCCCTGTAAATACTGACACACTACCGGGGATCCCCTGTAAATACTGACACACTCCCGGGGAACCCCTGTAAATATTGACACTCTCCTCGGGACCCCCCTGTAAATACTGACACACTCCCGGGGGCCCCCAGTAAATACTGACACACTCCCGGGGATCCCCTGTAAATACCGACACACCTCCGGCCACCCTCTGTAAATACTGGCACACTCCCGGGGACCCCCTGTAAATAATGACACACTCCCTGGGTCCCCCTGTAAATACTGACACACTCCCTGGGTTCCCCTATAAATACTGACACACTCCCGGGGAGCTCCCTGTAAATACTGACACACTCCCGGGGATACCCTGTAAATACTGACACACTCCCGGGGACTGACTGTCAATACTGACACACTCCCCGGGGACTATCTGTAAATACTGACACACTCCCCGGGGACCCCCTGTAATATTGACACACTCCCAGGGACCCCCTGTAAATACTGACACACTCCCCGGGGACTCCCTGTAAATACTGATACACTCCCGGGGACCCCCTGTAAATACTGACACACTCACAGGGACCCCCTGTAAATAATGACACACTCCCGGGGACCCCCTGTAAATACTGACACTCTCCTTGGAACCCCTGTAAATATTGACACTCTCCTCGGGACCCCCCTGTAAATACTGACACACTCCCGGGGACCCCCTGTAAATACTGACACACTTCCGGCCACCCTCTGTAAATACTGACACAATCCCCGGGGACCCCCTGTAAATACTGACACACTCCTGGGGACCCCCTGTAAATACTGACACATTGCCGGGGACCCCCTGTAAATACTGACACACTCCCAGGGACCCCCTGTAATATTGACATCCTGCCAGGGACCCCCTGTAAATACTGACACACTCCCCGGGGACTCCCTGTAAATACTGATACACTCCCGGGGACCACCTGTAAATACTGACACACTCACAGGGAACCCCTGTAAATACTGACACACTCCCTGGGTCTCCCTGTGAATACTGACACACTCCCGGAGACCCTCTGTAAATACTGACACACTCCCAGGGACCCCCTGTAAATACTTACATACTCCCGGGGACCCCCTGTAAATACTGACGCAATCCCCGGGGACCCCCTGTAAATAGTGACACACTCCCGGGGATACCCTGTAAATACTGACACACTCCCGGGGATACCCTGTAAATACTGACATACTCCTAGGGACCCCCTGTAAATACTGACACATTGCCGGAGACCCTGCTGTAAATACTAACACACTCCCAGGGACCCTTGTAAATACTGACACACTCCCGGGGACCCCCTGTAAATACTGACACATTACCGGGGACTGACTGTAAATACTGACACACTCCTGGGGACCCCCTGTAAATACTGACACACTCCCCGGGGACTCCCTGTAAATACTGACACATTCCCGGGGACCCCCTGTAATATTGACACACACCCAGGGACCCCCTGTAAATACTGACACACTCCTCGGGGACACCCTGTAAATACTGATACACGCCCTGGGTCCCCCTGTAAATACTGACACACTCCTGCGGACCCCCCGTGAATGCTGACACTCTCATGGGGAGCCCCTATAAATACTGACACAATCCCCGGGGAATCCCTGTAAATACTGATACACTCCCGGGGACTCCCTGTAAATACTGACACACTCCCGTGGACCCACTGTAAATTTAGACACACACCCCAGGGACTCCCTGTAAATACTGACACATTGCCGGGGACCCTGCTGTAAATACTAACACACTCCCGGGGATCCCTGTAAATACTGACATACTCCCGGGGACCCCCTGTAAATACTGACACACTCCCGGGGACTGACTGTCAATAGTGACACACTCCCCGGGGACGATCTGTAAATACTGACACACGCCCCGAGGACTATCTGTAAATACTGACACACTCCCCGGGGAACCCCTGTAATATTGACACACTCCCAGGGACCTCCTGTAAATACTGACACACTCCCCGGGGACCCCATGTAAATACTGACACACTTCCGGCCACCCTCTGTAAATACTGACACAATCGCCGGGGACCCCCTGTAAATACTTACATACTCCCGGGGACCCCCTGTAAATACTGACACAATCCCCGGGGACCCCCTGTAAATAGTGACACACTCCCGGGGATACCCTGTAAATACTGACACACTCCCGGGGATACCTTGTAAATACTGACATACTCCTTGGGACCCCCTGTAAATACTGACACATTGCCGGAGACCCTGCTGTAAATACTAACACACTCCCAGGGACCCTTGTAAATACTGACACACTCCCGGGGACCCCCTGTAAATACTGACACATTACCGGGGACTGACTGTAAATACTGACACACTCCTGGGGACCCCCTGTAAATACTGACACACTCCCCGGGGACTCCCTGTAAATACTGACACATTCCCGGGGACCCCCTGTAATATTGACACACTCCCAGGGACCCCCTGTAAATACTGACACACTCCTCGGGGACACCCTGTAAATACTGATACAGTCCCTGGGTCCCCCTGTAAATACTGACACACTCCTGCGGACCCCCCGTGAATGCTGACACTCTCCTGGGGAGCCCCTGTAAATACTGACACAATCCCGGGGACCCTTGTAAATACTGACACACTCCCGGGGACCCCCTGTAAATACTGACACATTACCGGGGACTGACTGTAAATACTGACACACTCCTGGGGACCCCCTGTAAATACTGACACACTCCCCGGGGACTCCCTGTAAATACTGACACATTCCCGGGGACCCCCTGTAATATTGACACACTCCCAGGGACCCCCTGTAAATACTGACACACTCCTCGGGGACACCCTGTAAATACTGATACACTCCCTGGGTCCCCCTGTAAATACTGACACACTCCTGCGGACCCCCCGTGAATGCTGACACTCTCCTGGGGAGCCCCTGTAAATACTGACACAATCCCGGGGGACTCCCTGTAAATACTGATACACTCCCGGGGACTCCCTGTAAATACTGACACACTCCCGTGGACCCACTTTAAATTTAGACACACACCCCAGGGACTCCCTGTAAATACTGACACATTGCCGGGAACCCTGCTGTAAATACTAACACACTCCCGGGGATCCCTGTAAATACTGACATACTCCCGGGGACCCCCTGTAAATACTGACACACTCCCGGGGAACCCCTGTAAATACTGACACACTCCCGGGGACCCCCTGGAAATACTGACACACTCCCGGGGACCCGCCTGTAAATACTGACCCACTCCCGGGGACCCCCTGTAAATACTGACACACTCCCGGGGACCCCCTGTAAATACTGACACACCCCCAGGGAACCCCTGTAAATACTGACACACTCCCGGGGACCCCCTGTAAATACTGACACACTCCTGCGGACCCCCCGTGAATACTGACACACTCCTGGGGACTCCCTGTAAATACTGACACAATCCCCGGGGACTCCCTGTAAATTTAGACACACTCCCGGGGACCCCCAGTAAATTCTGACACATTGCGGGGGACCCTGATGTAAATAATAACACACTCCCGGGGATCCCTGTATATATTGACATACTCCCGGGGACCCCCTGTAAATACTGACACACTCCCGGGAACTGACTGTAAATACTGACACACTCCCCGGGGACTACCTGTAAATACTGACACACTCCCCGGGCACCCCCTGTAAATACTGACACACACCCGGGGACTCCCTGTAAATACTGACACACTCCCGGGGATCCCTATAAATACTGACACACTCCCGTGGACCCCCTTTAATTACTGATACACGCCCGGGGACCCCCTGTAAATACTGACACACCCGCAGGGAACCCCTGTAAATACTGACACACACCCGGGGACCCCCTGGAAATACTGACATACTCCTGGGGACCCTATGTAAATACTGACACACACCCGGGGACCCCATTTAAATACTGACACACTCGCGGGGATTCCCTGTAAATACTGACTCACTCCCAGGGACCCCCTGTAAATACTGACACACTCGCGGGGATCCCCTATAAATACTGACACACTCCCTGGGTCCCCCTGTAAATACTGACACACTCCCGGGGAGCTCCCTGTAAATACTGACACACTCCTGCGGACACCCCGTGAATACTGACACCCTCCTGGGGATCCCTGTAAATACTGACATACTCCCAGGGACCCCCTGTAAATACTGTCACACTCCCGGGGTCTGACTGTAAATTCTGACACATTGCCGGGGACTATCTGTAAATACTGACACACTCCCCGGGGACTACCTGTAAATACTGACACACTCCCCGGGCACCCCCTGTAAATACTGACAAACTCCCGGGGTCCCCCTGAAAACACTGACACACTCCCGGGGACCTCCTGTAAATACTGACACA
This sequence comes from Pristiophorus japonicus, assembly GCF_044704955.1. Classification (NCBI taxonomy): domain Eukaryota; kingdom Metazoa; phylum Chordata; class Chondrichthyes; family Pristiophoridae; genus Pristiophorus; species Pristiophorus japonicus. The sequence continues at coordinate 426,463 of NW_027252691.1, forward strand.
CTCGCGGGGATACCCTGTAAATATTGACACACTCCCGGGGATCCCCTGTAAATAATGACACACTCCCTGGGTCCCCCTATAAATACTGACACACTCCCGGGGAGCTCCCTGTAAATACTGACACACTCCCGGGGACCCCTGTAAATACTGACACACTCCCGGGGACCCCCTGTAAATACTGACACACTCCCGGGGAACCCCTGTAAATATTGACACTCTCCTCGGGACCCCCCTGTAAATACTGACACACTCCCGGGGGCCCCCAGTAAATACTGACACACTCCCGGGGATCCCCTGTAAATACCGACACACCTCCGGCCACCCTCTGTAAATACTGACACACTCCCGGGGACCCCCTGTAAATAATGACACACTCCCTGGGTCCCCCTGTAAATACTGACACACTCCCTGGGTCCCCCTATAAATACTGACACACTCCCGGGGAGCTCCCTGTAAATACTGACACACTCCCGGGGACTGACTGTCAATACTGACACACTCCCCGGGGACTATCTGTAAATACTGACACACTCCCCGGGGACCCCCTGCAATATTGACACACTCCCAGGGACCCCCTGTAAATACTGACACACTCCCTGGGGACTCCCTGTAAATACTGATACACTCCCGGGGACCCCCTGTAAATACTGACACACTCACAGGGACCCCCTGTAAATAATGACACACTCCCGGGGACCCCCTGTAAATACTGACACTCTCCTTGGGACCCCCTGTAAATATTGACACTCTCCTCGGGACCCCCGTGTAAATACTGACACACTCCCGGGGACCCCCTGTAAATACTGACATACTCCTGGGGACCCCCTGTAAATACTGACACATTGCCGGGGACCCCCTGTAAATACTGACACACTCCCAGGGACCCCCTGTAATATTGACACCCTGCCAGGGACCCCCTGTAAATACTGACACACTCCCCGGGGACTCCCTGTAAATACTGATACACTCTCGGGGACCACCTGTAAATACTGACACACTCACAGGGAACCCCTGTAAATACTGACACACTCCCTGGGTCTCCCTGTGAATACTGACACACTCCCGGAGACCCTCTGTAAATACTGACACACTCCCAGGGACCCCCTGTAAATACTTACATACTCCCGGGGACCCCCTGTAAATACTGACACAATCCCCGGGGACCCCCTGTAAATAGTGACACACTCCCGGGGATACCCTGTAAATACTGACACACTCCCGGGGATACCCTGTAAATACTGACATACTCCTGGGGACCCCCTGTAAATACTGACACATTGCCGGAGACCCTGCTGTAAATACTATCACACTCCCAGGGACCCTTGTAAATACTGACACACTCCCGGGGACCCCCTGTAAATACTGACACATTACCGGGGACTGACTGTAAATACTGACACACTCCTGGGGACCCCCTGTAAATACTGACACACTCCCCGGGGACTCCCTGTAAATACTGACACATTCCCGGGGACCCCCTGTAATATTGACACACACCCAGGGACCCCCTGTAAATACTGACACACTCCTCGGGGACACCCTGTAAATACTGATACACTCCCTGGGTCCCCCTGTAAATACTGACACACTCCTGCGGACCCCCCGTGAATGCTGACACTCTCATGGGGAGCCCCTGTAAATACTGACACAATCCACGGGGAATCCCTGTAAATACTGATACACTCCTGGGGACTCCCTGTAATTACTGACACACTCCCGTGGACCCACTGTAAATTTAGACACACACCCCAGGGACTCCCTGTAAATACTGACACATTGCCGGGGACCCTGCTGTAAATACTAACACACTCCCGGGGATCCCTGTAAATACTGACATACTCCCGGGGACCCCCTGTAAATACTGACACACTCCCGGGGACTGACTGTCAATAGTGACACACTCCCCGGGGACGATCTGTAAATACTGACACACTTCCGGCCACCCTCTGTAAATACTGACACAATCGCCGGGGACCCCCTGTAAATACTGACACACTCCCGAGGACCCCCTGTAAATACTGACACACTCCCGGGGACCCCCTGTAAATACTGGCACACTCCCGGGGACCCCCTGTAAATACTGACACAATCCCCGGGAACCCCCTGTCCCCTGTAAATACTGACACACTCCCGGGGACCCCCTGTAAATACTGACACACTCCCGAGGACTCCCTGTAAATACTGACACACTCACAGGGAACCCCTGTAAATACTGACACACACCCTGGGTCCCCCTGTAAATACTGACACACTCCCTGGGTGCCCCTGTAAATACTGACTCACTCCCGGGGAGTCCCTGTAAATACGGATACACTCCCGGGGACCCCCTGTAAATACTGACACACTCACAGGGAACCCCTGTAAATACTGACACACTTCCTGAGACTGAATGTAAATACTGACACACTCCCCGGGGACTCCCTGTAAATAGTGACACACTCCCCGGGGACTAACTGTAAATACTGACACACTCCCGAGGACCCCCTGTAAATACTGACACACTCCCGGGGACCCCCTGTAAATACTGGCACACTCCCGGGGACCCCCTGTAAATACTGACACAATCCCCGGGAACCCCCTGTCCCCTGTAAATACTGACACACTCCCGGGGACCCCCTGTAAATGCTGACACACTCCCGAGGACCCCCTGTAAATACTGACACACTCACAGGGAACCCCTGTAAATACTGACACACTTCCTGGGTCCCCCTGTAAATACTGACATACTCCCGGAGACTGAATGTAAATACTGACACACTCCCCGGGGACTCCCTGTAAATAGTGACACACTCCCCGGGGACTAACTGTAAATACTGACACACTCCCCGGGCACCCCCTGTAAATACTGACACACTCCCGGGGAGTCCCTGTAAATACGGATACACTCCCGGGGACCCCCTGTAAATACTGACACACTCACAGGGAACCCCTGTAAATACTGACACACTTCCTGGGTCCCCCTGTAAATACTGACACACTCCCGGAGACTGAATGTAAATACTGACACACTCCCCGGGGACTCCCTGTAAATAGTGACACACTCCCCGGGGACTAACTGTAAATACGGACACACTCCCCGGGCACCCCCTGTAAATACTGACACACTCCCGGGGACTCCCTGTAAATACTGACACACTCCCGGGGATCCCTGTAAATACTGACACACTCCCCGGGGACCCACTGTAATATTGACACACTCCCCGGGGACTCCCTGTAAATACTGATACACTCCCGGGGACCCCCTGTAAATACTGACACAATCGCCGGGGACTCCCTGTAAATACTGATACACTCCCGAGGACCCCCTGTAAATACTGACACACTCACAGGGAACCCCTGTAAATACTGACACACACCCTGGGTCCCCCTGTAAATACTGACACACTCCCTGGGTGCCCCTGTAAATACTGACACACTCCCGGGGAGTCCCTGTAAATATTGACACACTCCCGGGGATCCCCTGTAAATACTGACACACTCCTGCAGACCCCCCGTGAATACTGACACACTCCCGGGGACCCCCTGTAAATACTGACACACTCCCGCAGAACCACTGTAAATACTGACACTCTCCTCGGGAGCCCCTGTAAATATTGACACTCTCCTCGGGACCCCCCTGTAAATACTGACACACTCGAGGCGGCCCCCAGTAAATACTGACAAACTCCCGGGGACCCCCTGAAAATACTGACACACTTCCGGGGACCCCCTGTAAATACTGACACACTCGCGGGGATACCCTGTAAATATTGACACACTCCCGGTAATCCCCTGTAAATAATGACACACTCCCTGGGTCCCCCTGGTAAATACTGACACACTCCCTGGGTCCCCCTGTAAATACTGACACACTCCCGGGGAGCTCCCTGTAAATACTGACACACTCCCGGGGACCCCTGTAAATACTGACACACGCCCGGGGACCCCCTGTAAATACTGACACACTCCCGGGGACCCCCTGTAAATACTGACACACTCCCGGGGAACCCCTGTAAATATTGACACTCTCCTCGGGACCCCCCTGTAAATACTGACACACTCCCGGGGGCCCCCAGTAAATACTGACACACTCCCGGGGATCCCCTGTAAATACCGACACACCTCCGGCCACCCTCTGTAAATACTGACACACTCCCGGGGACCCCCTGTAAATAATGACACACTCCCTGGGTCCCCCTGTAAATACTGACACACTCCCTGGGTCCCCCTATAAATACTGACACACTCCCGGGGAGCTCCCTGTAAATACTGACACACTCCCGGGGATACCCTGTAAATACTGACACACTCCCGGGGACTGACTGTCAATACTGACACACACCCCGGGGACTATCTGTAAATACTGACACACTCCCCGGGGACCCCCTGTAATATTGACACACTCCCAGGGACCCCCTGTAAATACTGACACACTCCCCGGGGACTCCCTGTAAATACTGATACACTCCCGGGGACCCCCTGTAAATACTGACACACTCACAGGGACCCCCTGTAAATACTGACACATTCCCGGGGACCCCCCTGTAATATTGACACACACCCAGGGACCCCCTGTAAATACTGACACACTCCTCGGGGACACCCTGTAAATACTGATACACTCCCTGGGTCCCCCTGTAAATACTGACACACTCCTGCGGACCCCCCGTGAATGCTGACACTCTCATGGGGAGCCCCTGTAAATACTGACACAATCCCCGGGGAATCCCTGTAAATACTGATACACTCCTGGGGACTCCCTGTAAATACTGACACACTCCCGTGGACCCACTGTAAATTTAGACAAACACCCCAGGGACTCCCTGTAAATACTGACACATTGCCGGGGACCCTGCTGTAAATACTAACACACTCCCGGGGATCCCTGTAAATACTGACATACTCCCGGGGACCCCCTGTAAATACTGACACACTCCCGGGGACTGACTGTCAATAGTGACACACTCCCCGGGGACGATCTGTAAATACTGACACACTCCCCGAGGACTATCTGTAAATACTGACACACTCCCCGGGGACCCCCTGTAATATTGACACACTCCCAGGGACCTCATGTAAATACTGACACACTCCCCGGGGACCCCATGTAAATACTGACACACTTCCGGCCACCCTCTGTAAATACTGACACAATCGCCGGGGACCCCCTGTAAATACTGACACACTCCCGAGGACCCCCTGTAAATACTGACACACTCCCGGGGACCCCCTGTAAATACTGACACAATCCCCGGGAACCCCCTGTCCCCTGTAAATACTGACACACTCCCGGGGACCCCCTGTAAATACTGACACACTCCCGAGGACCCCCTGTAAATACTGACACACTCACAGGGAACCCCTGTAAATACTGACACACACCCTGGGTCCCCCTGTAAATACTGACACACTCCCTGGGTGCCCCTGTAAATACTGACACACTCCCGGGGAGTCCCTGTAAATACTGACACACTCACAGGGAACCCCTGTAAATACTGACACACTTCCTGGGTCCCCCTGTAAATACTGACACACTCCCGGAGACTGAATGTAAATACTGACACACTCCCCGGGGACTCCCTGTAAATAGTGACACACTCCCCGGGGACTAACTGTAAATACTGACACACTCCCCGGGCACCCCCTGTAAATACTGACACACTCCCGGGGAGTCCCTGTAAATACGGATACACTCCCGGGGACCCCCTGTAAATACTGACACACTCACAGGGAACCCCTGTAAATACTGACACACTTCCTGGGTCCCCCTGTAAATACTGACAAACTCCCGGAGACTGAATGTAAATACTGACACACTCCCCGGGGACTCCCTGTAAATAGTGACACACTCCCCGGGGACTAACTGTAAATACGGACACACTCCCCGGGCACCCCCTGTAAATACTGACACACTCCCGGGGACTCCCTGTAAATACTGACACACTCCCGGGGATCCCTGTAAATACTGACACACTCCCCGGGGACCCACTGTAATATTGACACACTCCCCGGGGACTCCCTGTAAATACTGATACACTCCCGGGGACCCCCTGTAAATACTGACACAATCGCCGGGGACTCCCTGTAAATACTGATACACTCCCGAGGACCCCCTGTAAATACTGACACACTCACAGGGAACCCCTGTAAATACTGACACACACCCTGGGTCCCCCTGTAAATACTGACACACTCCCTGGGTGCCCCTGTAAATACTGACACACTCCCGGGGAGTCCCTGTAAATACGGATACACTCCCCGGGACCTCCTGTAAATACTGACACACTCACAGGGAACCCCTGTAAATACTGACACACTTCCTGGGTCCCCCTGTAAATACTGACACACTCCCGGAGACCCCCTGTAAATACTGACACACTCGCGGGGATTCCCTGTAAATATTGATACACTCCCGGGGATCCCCTGTAAATACTGACACACTCCTGCAGACCCCCCGTGAATACTGACACACTCCCGGGGACCCCCTGTAAATACTGACACACTCCCGCAGAACCACTGTAAATACTGACACTCTCCTCGGGAGCCCCTGTAAATATTGACACTCTCCTCGGGACCCCCCTGTAAATACTGACACACTCGAGGCGGCCCCCAGTAAATACTGACAAACTCCCGGGGACCCCCTGAAAATACTGACACACTTCCGGGGACCCCCTGTAAATACTGACACACTCGCGGGGATACCCTGTAAATATTGACACACTCCCGGTAATCCCCTGTAAATAATGACACACTCCCTGGGTCCCCCTGGTAAATACTGACACACTCCCTGGGTCCCCCTGTAAATACTGACACACTCCCGGTGAGCTCCCTGTAAATACTGACACACTCCCGGGGACCCCTGTAAATACTGACACACTCCCGGGGACCCCCTGTAAATACTGACACACTCCCGGGGAACCCCTGTAAATACTGACACACTCCCGGGGACCCCTTGGAAATACTGACACACTCCCGGGGACCCGCCTGTAAATACTGACCCACTCCCGGGGACCCCCTGTAAATACTGACACACTCCCGGGGACCCCCTGTAAATACTGATACACTCCCGGGGAACCCCTGTAAATACTGACACACTCCCGGGGACCCCCTGGAAATAGTGACACACTCCCGGGGACCCCATTTAAATACTGACAAACTCGCGGGGATCCCCTGTAAATACTGACTCACTCCCAGGGACCCCCTGTAAATACTGACACACTCGCGGGGATCCCCTATAAATACTGACACACTCCCGGGGTCCCCCTGTAAATACTGACACACTCCCGGGGACCCCCGGTAAATACTGACACACTCCCGGGCACACTCTCTTAATAATGAGTCACTCTCGGGAACCCCCTGTAAATACTTACACACTCCCGGTGACCCTCTGTTAATACTGAGACACTCCCGGGGACCTCCTGTAAATACTGACACACTCCCGGGGACCCACTGTTAATGCTGACACACTCCTGGGGACTCCCTGTAAATACTGACACTCTCCCGGGGACCCCCTGTAAATACTGACACACTCCTGGGGACCCTCTGTTAATACTGAGTCACTCTCGGGAACCCCCTGTAAATACTGACACACTCCCGGGGACCCGCTGTAAATATGGACACATTCCCGGGGACCCCTGTAAATAATGACACACTCACGGCGAGCCACTGTAAATACTGACACACTCCCGGGGACCCCCTGCAAATACTGACACACTCCCCGGGTACCCTCTGAAAATACTGACACACTCCCGGGATCCCCTGTAAATACTGAGAACCTCCCGTGGACCTCCTGTAAATACTGACACACTCCTGGGGACCCCCTGTAAATACTGACAAACTCGTGGGGTCCCCCTGTAAATACTGACACTCTCCCGGGGATATCCTGTAAATACTGGCACACTCACGGGGAGCTACTGTAAATACTGACACATTCGCAAGTACCCCCTTTAAACACTGACATACTCCCGGGACCCCCTTTCAATACTGACACACTCCCGGGGACCCTCTGTTAATACTGACACACTCCCGGGGACCCCCTGTAAACACTGACACACTCCCGTGGACCTCCTGTAAACACTGACACATTCCCGGGGACCCCCTGTAAATACTGACACACTCCCGGGGACCCCCTGTTAATACTGAGACACTCCCCGGGGACCCACTGTAAATACCGACACAATCCCGGGGACCCCTGTAAATACTGACACACTCCCGGGGACTCCCTGTAAATACTGACACACTCCCGGGGACACACTGTAAATACTGACACACTCCCGGGGACCCCCTGTAAACACTGACACATTCCTGGGGACCCCTGTAAATACTGACACACTCCCGGGGACCCCTGTAAATACTGACACACTCCCGGGGACTCCCTGCAAATGTTGACACACTGCCGGGGACCCCTGTAAATACTGACACAATCCCCGGGGAATCCCTGTAAATACTGATACACTCCTGGGGACTCCCTGTAAATACTGACACACTCCCGTGGACCCACTGTAAATTTAGACAAACACCCCAGGGACTCCCTGTAAATACTGACACATTGCCGGGGACCCTGCTGTAAATACTAACACACTCCCGGGGATCCCTGTAAATACTGACATACTCCCGGGGACCCCCTGTAAATACTGACACACTCCCGGGGACTGACTGTCAATAGTGACACACTCCCCGGGGACGATCTGTAAATACTGACACACTCCCCGAGGACTATCTGTAAATACTGACACACTCCCCGGGGACCCCCTGTAATATTGACACACTCCCAGGGACCTCATGTAAATACTGACACACTCCCCGGGGACCCCATGTAAATACTGACACACTTCCGGCCACCCTCTGTAAATACTGACACAATCGCCGGGGACCCCCTGTAAATACTGACACACTCCCGAGGACCCCCTGTAAATACTGACACACTCCCGGGGACCCCCTGTAAATACTGACACAATCCCCGGGAACCCCCTGTCCCCTGTAAATACTGACACACTCCCGGGGACCCCCTGTAAATACTGACACACTCCCGAGGACCCCCTGTAAATACTGACACACTCACAGGGAACCCCTGTAAATACTGACACACACCCTGGGTCCCCCTGTAAATACTGACACACTCCCTGGGTGCCCCTGTAAATACTGACACACTCCCGGGGAGTCCCTGTAAATACTGACACACTCACAGGGAACCCCTGTAAATACTGACACACTTCCTGGGTCCCCCTGTAAATACTGACACACTCCCGGAGACTGAATGTAAATACTGACACACTCCCCGGGGACTCCCTGTAAATAGTGACACACTCCCCGGGGACTAACTGTAAATACTGACACACTCCCCGGGCACCCCCTGTAAATACTGACACACTCCCGGGGAGTCCCTGTAAATTCGGATACACTCCCGGGGACCCCCTGTAAATACTGACACACTCACAGGGAACCCCTGTAAATACTGACACACTTCCTGGGTCCCCCTGTAAATACTGACAAACTCCCGGAGACTGAATGTAAATACTGACACACTCCCCGGGGACTCCCTGTAAATAGTGACACACTCCCCGGGGACTAACTGTAAATACGGACACACTCCCCGGGCACCCCCTGTAAATACTGACACACTCCCGGGGACTCCCTGTAAATACTGACACACTCCCGGGGATCCCTGTAAATACTGACACACTCCCCGGGGACCCACTGTAATATTGACACACTCCCCGGGGACTCCCTGTAAATACTGATACACTCCCGGGGACCCCCTGTAAATACTGACACAATCGCCGGGGACTCCCTGTAAATACTGATACACTCCCGAGGACCCCCTGTAAATACTGACACACTCACAGGGAACCCCTGTAAATACTGACACACACCCTGGGTCCCCCTGTAAATACTGACACACTCCCTGGGTGCCCCTGTAAATACTGACACACTCCCGGGGAGTCCCTGTAAATACGGATACACTCCCCGGGACCTCCTGTAAATACTGACACACTCACAGGGAACCCCTGTAAATACTGACACACTTCCTGGGTCCCCCTGTAAATACTGACACACTCCCGGAGACCCCCTGTAAATACTGACACACTCGCGGGGATTCCCTGTAAATATTGATACACTCCCGGGGATCCCCTGTAAATACTGACACACTCCTGCAGACCCCCCGTGAATACTGACACACTCCCGGGGACCCCCTGTAAATACTGACACACTCCCGCAGAACCACTGTAAATACTGACACTCTCCTCGGGAGCCCCTGTAAATATTGACACTCTCCTCGGGACCCCCCTGTAAATACTGACACACTCGAGGCGGCCCCCAGTAAATACTGACAAACTCCCGGGGACCCCCTGAAAATACTGACACACTTCCGGGGACCCCCTGTAAATACTGACACACTCGCGGGGATACCCTGTAAATATTGACACACTCCCGGTAATCCCCTGTAAATAATGACACACTCCCTGGGTCCCCCTGGTAAATACTGACACACTCCCTGGGTCCCCCTGTAAATACTGACACACTCCCGGTGAGCTCCCTGTAAATACTGACACACTCCCGGGGACCCCTGTAAATACTGACACACTCCCGGGGACCCCCTGTAAATACTGACACACTCCCGGGGAACCCCTGTAAATACTGACACACTCCCCGGGCACCCCCTGTAAATACTGACACACTCCCGGGGAGTCCCTGTAAATACGGATACACTCCCGGGGACCCCCTGTAAATACTGACACACTCACAGGGAACCCCTGTAAATACTGACACACTTCCTGGGTCCCCCTGTAAATACTGACAAACTCCCGGAGACTGAATGTAAATACTGACACACTCCCCGGGGACTCCCTGTAAATAGTGACACACTCCCCGGGGACTAACTGTAAATACGGACACACTCCCCGGGCACCCCCTGTAAATACTGACACACTCCCGGGGACTCCCTGTAAATACTGACACACTCCCGGGGATCCCTGTAAATACTGACACACTCCCCGGGGACCCACTGTAATATTGACACACTCCCCGGGGACTCCCTGTAAATACTGATACACTCCCGGGGACCCCCTGTAAATACTGACACAATCGCCGGGGACTCCCTGTAAATACTGATACACTCCCGAGGACCCCCTGTAAATACTGACACACTCACAGGGAACCCCTGTAAATACTGACACACACCCTGGGTCCCCCTGTAAATACTGACACACTCCCTGGGTGCCCCTGTAAATACTGACACACTTCCGGGGAGTCCCTGTAAATACGGATACACTCCCCGGGACCTCCTGTAAATACTGACACACTCACAGGGAACCCCTGTAAATACTGACACACTTCCTGGGTCCCCCTGTAAATACTGACACACTCCCGGAGACCCCCTGTAAATACTGACACACTCGCGGGGATTCCCTGTAAATATTGATACACTCCCGGGGATCCCCTGTAAATACTGACACACTCCTGCAGACCCCCCGTGAATACTGACACACTCCCGGGGACCCCCTGTAAATACTGACACACTCCCGCAGAACCACTGTAAATACTGACACTCTCCTCGGGAGCCCCTGTAAATATTGACACTCTCCTCGGGACCCCCCTGTAAATACTGACACACTCGAGGCGGCCCCCAGTAAATACTGACAAACTCCCGGGGACCCCCTGAAAATACTGACACACTTCCGGGGACCCCCTGTAAATACTGACACACTCGCGGGGATACCCTGTAAATATTGACACACTCCCGGTAATCCCCTGTAAATAATGACACACTCCCTGGGTCCCCCTGGTAAATACTGACACACTCCCTGGGTCCCCCTGTAAATACTGACACACTCCCGGTGAGCTCCCTGTAAATACTGACACACTCCCGGGGACCCCTGTAAATACTGACACACTCCCGGGGACCCCCTGTAAATACTGACACACTCCCGGGGAACCCCTGTAAATACTGACACACTCCCGGGGACCCCTTGGAAATACTGACACACTCCCGGGGACCCGCCTGTAAATACTGACCCACTCCCGGGGACCCCCTGTAAATACTGACACACTCCCGGGGACCCCCTGTAAATACTGATACACTCCCGGGGAACCCCTGTAAATACTGACACACTCCCGGGGACCCCCTGGAAATAGTGACACACTCCCGGGGACCCCATTTAAATACTGACAAACTCGCGGGGATCCCCTGTAAATACTGACTCACTCCCAGGGACCCCCTGTAAATACTGACACACTCGCGGGGATCCCCTATAAATACTGACACACTCCCGGGGTCCCCCTGTAAATACTGACACACTCCCGGGGACCCCCGGTAAATACTGACACACTCCCGGGCACACTCTCTTAATAATGAGTCACTCTCGGGAACCCCCTGTAAATACTTACACACTCCCGGTGACCCTCTGTTAATACTGAGACACTCCCGGGGACCTCCTGTAAATACTGACACACTCCCGGGGACCCACTGTTAATGCTGACACACTCCTGGGGACTCCCTGTAAATACTGACACTCTCCCGGGGACCCCCTGTAAATACTGACACACTCCTGGGGACCCTCTGTTAATACTGAGTCACTCTCGGGAACCCCCTGTAAATACTGACACACTCCCGGGGACCCGCTGTAAATATGGACACATTCCCGGGGACCCCTGTAAATAATGACACACTCACGGCGAGCCACTGTAAATACTGACACACTCCCGGGGACCCCCTGCAAATACTGACACACTCCCCGGGTACCCTCTGAAAATACTGACACACTCCCGGGATCCCCTGTAAATACTGAGAACCTCCCGTGGACCTCCTGTAAATACTGACACACTCCTGGGGACCCCCTGTAAATACTGACAAACTCGTGGGGTCCCCCTGTAAATACTGACACTCTCCCGGGGATATCCTGTAAATACTGGCACACTCACGGGGAGCTACTGTAAATACTGACACATTCGCAAGTACCCCCTTTAAACACTGACATACTCCCGGGACCCCCTTTCAATACTGACACACTCCCGGGGACCCTCTGTTAATACTGACACACTCCCGGGGACCCCCTGTAAACACTGACACACTCCCGTGGACCTCCTGTAAATACTGACACACTCCCGGGGACCCCCTGGAAACATTGGCACACTCCCGGAGACCCCCTGTAAATACTGACAAACTCGCGGGGACCCCCTGTAAACACTGACACACTCCCGTGGACCTCCTGTAAATACTGACACACTCCCGTGGACCCCTGTAAACACTGACACATTCCCGGGGACCCCCTGTAAATACTGACACACTCCCGGGGACCCCCTGTTAATACTGAGACACTCCCCGGGGACCCACTGTAAATACCGACACAATCCCGGGGACCCCTGTAAATACTGACACACTCCCGGGGACTCCCTGTAAATACTGACACACTCCCGGGGACACACTGTAAATACTGACACACTCCCGGGGACCCCCTGTAAACACTGACACATTCCTGGGGACCCCTGTAAATACTGACACACTCCCGGGGACCCCTGTAAATACTGACACACTCCCGGGGACTCCCTGCAAATGTTGACACACTGCCGGGGACCCCTGTAAATACTGACACAATCCCCGGGGAATCCCTGTAAATACTGATACACTCCTGGGGACTCCCTGTAAATACTGACACACTCCCGTGGACCCACTGTAAATTTAGACAAACACCCCAGGGACTCCCTGTAAATACTGACACATTGCCGGGGACCCTGCTGTAAATACTAACACACTCCCGGGGATCCCTGTAAATACTGACATACTCCCGGGGACCCCCTGTAAATACTGACACACTCCCGGGGACTGACTGTCAATAGTGACACACTCCCCGGGGACGATCTGTAAATACTGACACACTCCCCGAGGACTATCTGTAAATACTGACACACTCCCCGGGGACCCCCTGTAATATTGACACACTCCCAGGGACCTCATGTAAATACTGACACACTCCCCGGGGACCCCATGTAAATACTGACACACTTCCGGCCACCCTCTGTAAATACTGACACAATCGCCGGGGACCCCCTGTAAATACTGACACACTCCCGAGGACCCCCTGTAAATACTGACACACTCCCGGGGACCCCCTGTAAATACTGACACAATCCCCGGGAACCCCCTGTCCCCTGTAAATACTGACACACTCCCGGGGACCCCCTGTAAATACTGACACACTCCCGAGGACCCCCTGTAAATACTGACACACTCACAGGGAACCCCTGTAAATACTGACACACACCCTGGGTCCCCCTGTAAATACTGACACACTCCCTGGGTGCCCCTGTAAATACTGACACACTCCCGGGGAGTCCCTGTAAATACTGACACACTCACAGGGAACCCCTGTAAATACTGACACACTTCCTGGGTCCCCCTGTAAATACTGACACACTCCCGGAGACTGAATGTAAATACTGACACACTCCCCGGGGACTCCCTGTAAATAGTGACACACTCCCCGGGGACTAACTGTAAATACTGACACACTCCCCGGGCACCCCCTGTAAATACTGACACACTCCCGGGGAGTCCCTGTAAATACGGATACACTCCCGGGGACCCCCTGTAAATACTGACACACTCACAGGGAACCCCTGTAAATACTGACACACTTCCTGGGTCCCCCTGTAAATACTGACAAACTCCCGGAGACTGAATGTAAATACTGACACACTCCCCGGGGACTCCCTGTAAATAGTGACACACTCCCCGGGGACTAACTGTAAATACGGACACACTCCCCGGGCACCCCCTGTAAATACTGACACACTCCCGGGGACTCCCTGTAAATACTGACACACTCCCGGGGATCCCTGTAAATACTGACACACTCCCCGGGGACCCACTGTAATATTGACACACTCCCCGGGGACTCCCTGTAAATACTGATACACTCCCGGGGACCCCCTGTAAATACTGACACAATCGCCGGGGACTCCCTGTAAATACTGATACACTCCCGAGGACCCCCTGTAAATACTGACACACTCACAGGGAACCCCTGTAAATACTGACACACACCCTGGGTCCCCCTGTAAATACTGACACACTCCCTGGGTGCCCCTGTAAATACTGACACACTCCCGGGGAGTCCCTGTAAATACGGATACACTCCCCGGGACCTCCTGTAAATACTGACACACTCACAGGGAACCCCTGTAAATACTGACACACTTCCTGGGTCCCCCTGTAAATACTGACACACTCCCGGAGACCCCCTGTAAATACTGACACACTCGCGGGGATTCCCTGTAAATATTGATACACTCCCGGGGATCCCCTGTAAATACTGACACACTCCTGCAGACCCCCCGTGAATACTGACACACTCCCGGGGACCCCCTGTAAATACTGACACACTCCCGCAGAACCACTGTAAATACTGACACTCTCCTCGGGAGCCCCTGTAAATATTGACACTCTCCTCGGGACCCCCCTGTAAATACTGACACACTCGAGGCGGCCCCCAGTAAATACTGACAAACTCCCGGGGACCCCCTGAAAATACTGACACACTTCCGGGGACCCCCTGTAAATACTGACACACTCGCGGGGATACCCTGTAAATATTGACACACTCCCGGTAATCCCCTGTAAATAATGACACACTCCCTGGGTCCCCCTGGTAAATACTGACACACTCCCTGGGTCCCCCTGTAAATACTGACACACTCCCGGTGAGCTCCCTGTAAATACTGACACACTCCCGGGGACCCCTGTAAATACTGACACACTCCCGGGGACCCCCTGTAAATACTGACACACTCCCGGGGAACCCCTGTAAATACTGACACACTCCCGGGGACCCCTTGGAAATACTGACACACTCCCGGGGACCCGCCTGTAAATACTGACCCACTCCCGGGGACCCCCTGTAAATACTGACACACTCCCGGGGACCCCCTGTAAATACTGATACACTCCCGGGGAACCCCTGTAAATACTGACACACTCCCGGGGACCCCCTGGAAATAGTGACACACTCCCGGGGACCCCATTTAAATACTGACAAACTCGCGGGGATCCCCTGTAAATACTGACTCACTCCCAGGGACCCCCTGTAAATACTGACACACTCGCGGGGATCCCCTATAAATACTGACACACTCCCGGGGTCCCCCTGTAAATACTGACACACTCCCGGGGACCCCCGGTAAATACTGACACACTCCCGGGCACACTCTCTTAATAATGAGTCACTCTCGGGAACCCCCTGTAAATACTTACACACTCCCGGTGACCCTCTGTTAATACTGAGACACTCCCGGGGACCTCCTGTAAATACTGACACACTCCCGGGGACCCACTGTTAATGCTGACACACTCCTGGGGACTCCCTGTAAATACTGACACTCTCCCGGGGACCCCCTGTAAATACTGACACACTCCTGGGGACCCTCTGTTAATACTGAGTCACTCTCGGGAACCCCCTGTAAATACTGACACACTCCCGGGGACCCGCTGTAAATATGGACACATTCCCGGGGACCCCTGTAAATAATGACACACTCACGGCGAGCCACTGTAAATACTGACACACTCCCGGGGACCCCCTGCAAATACTGACACACTCCCCGGGTACCCTCTGAAAATACTGACACACTCCCGGGATCCCCTGTAAATACTGAGAACCTCCCGTGGACCTCCTGTAAATACTGACACACTCCTGGGGACCCCCTGTAAATACTGACAAACTCGTGGGGTCCCCCTGTAAATACTGACACTCTCCCGGGGATATCCTGTAAATACTGGCACACTCACGGGGAGCTACTGTAAATACTGACACATTCGCAAGTACCCCCTTTAAACACTGACATATTCCCGGGACCCCCTTTCAATACTGACACACTCCCGGGGACCCTCTGTTAATACTGACACACTCCCGGGGACCCCCTGTAAACACTGACACACTCCCGTGGACCTCCTGTAAATACTGACACACTCCCGGGGACCCCCTGGAAACATTGGCACACTCCCGGAGACCCCCTGTAAATACTGACAAACTCGCGGGGACCCCCTGTAAACACTGACACACTCCCGTGGACCTCCTGTAAATACTGACACACTCCCGTGGACCCCTGTAAACACTGACACATTCCCGGGGACCCCCTGTAAATACTGACACACTCCCGGGGACCCTCTGTTAATACTGAGACACTCCCCGGGGACCCACTGTAAATACCGACACAATCCCGGGGACCCCTGTAAATACTGACACACTCCCGGGGACTCCCTGTAAATACTGACACACTCCCGGGGACACACTGTAAATACTGACACACTCCCGGGGACCCCCTGTAAACACTGACACATTCCTGGGGACCCCTGTAAATACTGACACACTCCCGGGGACCCCTGTAAATACTGACACACTCCCGGGGACTCCCTGCAAATGTTGACACACTGCCGGGGACCCCTGTAAATACTGACACACTCCCAGGGACACTTGTAAATACTGACACACTCCCAGGGACCCCTGTAAATACTGACACACTCCCAGGGACCCCCTGTAAATACTGACACACTCCCGGGAACTCCCTGTCAATACTGACACGCTACCGGGGCCCCCCTGTAAACACTGACACATTCCCGGGGACCCCCTGTAAATACTGACACACTCCCGGGGACCCCCTGTAAATACTGACACACTCCCGGGGACCCCCTGTAAATAGTGACACACTCCCGGGGACCCCCTGTTAATACTGAGACACTCCCGGGGACCCCCTGTAAATACTGAGACACTCCCGGGGACCCTCTGTTATTACTGAGACACTCCCGGGGACCTCCTGTAAATACTGACACACTCCCGGGGACCCACTGTTAATGCTGACACACTCCTGGGGACCCCCTGTAAATACAGACACTCTCCCGGGGACCCCCTGTAAATACTGACACACTCCCGGGGACCCGCTGTAAATATAGACACATTCCCGGGGATCCCTGTAAATAATGACACACTCCCGGGGACCCCCTGTAAATACTGACACACTCCCGGGGACACCCTGCAAATACTGACACACTCCCCGGGTACCCTCTGAAAATACGGACACACTCCCGGGACCCCCTGTAAATACTGAGACACTCCCGTGGACCTCCTGTAAATACTGACACACTCCTGGGGACCCCCTGTAAATACTGACAAACTCGCGGGGTCCCCCTGTAAATACTGACACACTCCTGGGGACCCCCTGTAAAAACTGACACTCTCCCGGGGATATCCTGTAAATACTGGCACACTCACGGGGAGCTACTGTAAATACTGACACATTCGCGAGTACCCCCTTTAAACACTGACATACTCCCGGGACCCTCTTTCAATACTGACACACTCCCGGGGACCCCCTGTAAATACTGACACACTCGCGGGGACCCCCTGTAAATACTGACACTCTCCGGGGACCTCCTGTTAATATTGACGCACTCCCCGGGGACCCACTGTAAATACCGACACAATCCCGGGGACCCTCTGTAAATACTGACACACTCCAGGGGACCCCTGTAAATACTGACACACTCCCGGGGACACCCTGTAACTACTGACACACTCCCGGGGACCCCCTGTAAATAATGACACACTCTCGGGGCACACTATAAATAATGACACACTCCTGGGGACCCCCTGTAAACACTGACACATTCCTGGGGACCCCTGTAAATACTGACACACTCACGGGGACCCCTGTAAATACTGACACTCTCCCGGGGACACCCTGTAAATACTAACACATTCCTGGGGACCCCTGTAAATACTGACACACTCCCGGGGACTCCCTGCAAATGTTGACACACTGCCGGGGACCCCTGTAAATACTGACACACTCCCAGGGACACTTGTAAATACTGACACACTCCCAGGGACCCCTGTAAATACTGACACACTCCCGGGGACACACTGTAAATACTGACACACTCCCGGGAACTCCCTGTCAATACTGACACGCTACCGGGGACCCCCTGTAAACACTGACACATTCCCGGGGACCCCCTGTAAATACTGACACACTCCCGGGGACACACTGTAAACACTGACACATTCCCGTGGACCCCCTGTAAACACTGACACATTCCCGGGGACCCCCTGTAAATACTGAGACACTCCCGGGGACCCCCTGTTAATGCTGAGACACTCCCGGGGACCCCCTGTAAATGCTGACACACTCCTGCGGACTCCCCGTAAATACTGACACACTCCCGGGGACCCCCTGTAAATACTGACACACTCCCGGGCACCCTCTCTTAATACTGAGTCACTCTCGGGAACCCCCTGTAAATACTTACACACTCCCGGGGACCCTCTGTTAATACTGAGACACTCCCGGGGACCTCCTGTAAATACTGACACACTCCCGGGGACCCACTGTTAATGCTGACACACTCCTGGGGACCCCCTGTAAATACTGACACTCTCCCGGGGACCCCCTGTAAATACTGACACACTCCTGGGGACCCTCTGTTAATACTGAGTCACTCTCGGGGACCCCCTGTAAATACTGACACACTCCCGGAGACCCGCTGTAAATATGGACACATTCCCGGGGACCCCTGTAAATAATGACACACTCCCGGGGACCCCCTGTAAATACTGACACACTCCCGGGGACCCGCTGTAAATATGGACACATTCCCGGGGACCCCTGTAAATAATGACATACTCACGGCGAGCCACTGTAAATACTGACACACTCCCGGGGACCCCCTGCAAATACTGACACACTCCCCGGGTACCCTCTGAAAATACGGACACACTCCCGGGACCCCCTGTAAATACTGAGACACTCCCGTGGACCTCCTGTAAATACTGACACACTCCTGGGGACCCCCTGTAAATACTGACAAACTCGCGGGGTCCCCCTGTAAATACTGACACACTCCTGGGGACCCCCTGTAAAAACTGACACTCTCCCGGGGATATCCTGTAAATACTGGCACACTCACGGGGAGCTACTGTAAATACTGACACATTCGCGAGTACCCCCTTTAAACACTGACATACTCCCGGGACCCGTTTCAATACTGACACACTCCCGGGGACCCCCTGTAAATACTGACACACTCGCGGGGACCCCCTGTAAATACTGACACTCTCCGGGGACCTCCTGTTAATATTGACGCACTCCCCGGGGACCCACTGTAAATACTGACACACTCCAGGGGACCCCTGTAAATACTGACACACTCCCGGGGACACCCTGTAACTACTGACACACTCCCGGGGACCCCCTGTAAATAATGACACACTCTCGGGGCACACTATTAATAATGACTCACTCCTGGGGACCCCCTGTAAACACTGACACATTCCTGGGGACCCCTGTAAATACTGACACACTCCCGGGGACCCCTGTAAATACTGACACACTCCCGGGGACTCCCTGTAAATAATGACACACTCTCGGGGCACACTATAAATAATGACACACTCCTGGGGACCCCCTGTAAACACTGACACATTCCTGGGGACCCCTGTAAATACTGACACACTCCCGGGGACCCCTGTCAATACTGACACACTCCCGGGGACTCCCTGCAAATGTTGACACACTGCCGGGGACCCCTGTAAATACTGACACACTCCCAGGGACACTTGTAAATACTGACACACTCCCAGGGACCCCTGTAAATACTGACACACTCCCGGGGACACACTGTAAATACTGACACATTCCCGGTGACCCCCTGTAAATACTGACACTCTCCCGGGGACACACTGTAAACACTGACACATTCCCGTGGACCCCCTGTAAACACTGACACATTCCCGCGGAGACACTGTAAACACTGACACATTCCTGGGGACCACCTGTAAATACTGACACACTCCCGGGGACACCCTGTAAATACTGACACACTCCCGGGGACCCCCTGTAAATACTGACACACTCCCGGGGACCCCCTGTAAATAGTGACACACTCCCGGGGACCCCCTGTTAATACTGAGACACTCCCGGGGACCCCCTGTAAATACTGAGACACTCCCGGGGACCCCCTGTTAATGCTGAGACACTCCCGGGGACCCCCTGTAAATACCGACACAATCCCGGGGACCCTCTGTAAATACTGACACACTCCAGGGGACCCCTGTAAATACTGACACACTCCCGGGGACACCCTGTAACTACTGACACACTCCCGGGGACCCCCTGTAAATAATGACACACTCTCGGGGCACACTATAAATAATGACACACTCCTGGGGACCCCCTGTAAACACTGACACATTCCTGGGGACCCCTGTAAATACTGACACACTCCCGGGGACCCCTGTAAATACTGACACTCTCCCGGGGACCCCTGTAAATACTGACACACTCCCAGGGACACTTGTAAATACTGACACACTCCCAGGGACCCCTGTAAATACTGACACACTCCCGGGGACACACTGTAAATACTGACACACTCCCGGGAACTCCCTGTCAATACTGACACGCTACCGGGGACCCCCTGTAAACACTGACACATTCCCGGGGACCCCCTGTAAATACTGACACACTCCCGGGGACACACTGTAAACACTGACACATTCCCGTGGACCCCCTGTAAACACTGACACATTCCCGCGGAGACACTGTAAACACTGACACATTCCTGGGGACCACCTGTAAATACTGACACACTCCCGGGGACCACCTGTAAATACTGACACACTCCCGGGGACCCCCTGTTAATACTGAGACACTCCCGGGGACCCCCTGTAAATACTGAGACACTCCCGGGGACCCCCTGTTAATGCTGAGACACTCCCGGGGACCCCCTGTAAATGCTGACACACTCCTGCGGACTCCCCGTAAATACTGACACACTCCCGGGGACCCCCTGTAAATACTGACACACTCCCGGGCACCCTCTCTTAATACTGAGTCACTCTCGGGAACCCCCTGTAAATACTTACACACTGCCGGGGACCCTCTGTTAATACTGAGACACTCCCGGGGACCTCCTGTAAATACTGACACACTCCCGGGGACCCACTGTTAATGCTGACACACTCCTGGGGACCCCCTGTAAATACTGACACTCTCCCGGGGACCCCCTGTAAATACTGACACACTCCTGGGGACCCTCTGTTAATACTGAGTCACTCTCGGGGACCCCCTGTAAATACTGACACACTCCCGGAGACCCGCTGTAAATATGGACACATTCCCGGGGACCCCTGTAAATAATGACACACTCCCGGGGACCCCCTGTAAATACTGACACACTCCCGGGGACCCGCTGTAAATATGGACACATTCCCGGGGACCCCTGTAAATAATGACACACTCACGGCGAGCCACTGTAAATACTGACACACTCCCGGGGACCCCCTGCAAATACTGACACACTCCCCGGGTACCCTCTGAAAATACGGACACACTCCCGGGACCCCCTGTAAATACTGAGACACTCCCGTGGACCTCCTGTAAATACTGACACACTCCTGGGGACCCCCTGTAAATACTGACAAACTCGCGGGGTCCCCCTGTAAATACTGACACACTCCTGGGGACCCCCTGTAAAAACTGACACTCTCCCGGGGATATCCTGTAAATACTGGCACACTCACGGGGAGCTACTGTAAATACTGACACATTCGCGAGTACCCCCTTTAAACACTGACATACTCCCGGGACCCGTTTCAATACTGACACACTCCCGGGGACCCCCTGTAAATACTGACACACTCGCGGGGACCCCCTGTAAATACTGACACTCTCCGGGGACCTCCTGTTAATATTGACGCACTCCCCGGGGACCCACTGTAAATACCGACACAATCCCGGGGACCCCCTGTAAATACTGACACACTCCAGGGGACCCCTGTAAATACTGACACACTCCCGGGGACACCCTGTAACTACTGACACACTCCCGGGGACCCCCTGTAAATAATGACACACTCTCGGGGCACACTATTAATAATGACTCACTCCTGGGGACCCCCTGTAAACACTTGACACATTCCTGGGGACCCCTGTAAATACTGACACACTCCCGGGGACCCCTGTAAATACTGACACACTCCCGGGGACTCCCTGTAAATAATGACACACTCTCGGGGCACACTATAAATAATGACACACTCCTGGGGACCCCCTGTAAACACTGACACATTCCTGGGGACCCCTGTAAATACTGACACACTCCCGGGGACCCCTGTAAATACTGACACACTCCCGGGGACTCCCTGCAAATGTTGACACACTGCCGGGGACACCTGTAAATACTGACACACTCCCAGGGACACTTGTAAATACTGACACACTCCCAGGGACCCCTGTAAATACTGACACACTCCCGGGGACACACTGTAAATACTGACACATTCCCGGTGACCCCCTGTAAATACTGACACTCTCCCGGGGACACACTGTAAACACTGACACATTCCCGTGGACCCCCTGTAAACACTGACACATTCCCGCGGAGACACTGTAAACACTGACACATTCCTGGGGACCACCTGTAAATACTGACACACTCCCGGGGACACCCTGTAAATACTGACACACTCCCGGGGACCCCCTGTAAATACTGACACACTCCCGGGGACCCCCTGTAAATAGTGACACACTCCCGGGGACCCCCTGTTAATACTGAGACACTCCCGGGGACCCCCTGTAAATACTGACACTCTCCCGGGGACACACTGTAAACACTGACACATTCCCGTGGACCCCCTGTAAACACTGACACATTCCCGCGGAGACACTGTAAACACTGACACATTCCTGGGGACCCCCTGTTAATACTGAGACACTCCCGGGGACCCCCTGTAAATGCTGACACACTCCTGCGGACTCCCCGTAAATACTGACACACTCCCGGGGACCCACTGTAAATACTGACACACTCCCGGGCACCCTCTCTTAATACTGAGTCACTCTCGGGGACCCCCTGTAAATACTGACACACTCCCGGGGACCCGCTGTAAATATGGAAACATTCCCGGGGACCCCTGTAAATAATGACACACTCCCGGGGACCCCCTGTAAATACTGACACACTCCCGGGGACCCGCTGTAAATATGGACACATTCCCGGGGACCCCTGTAAATAATGACACACTCACGGCGAGCCACTGTAAATACTGACACACTCCCGGGGACCCCCTGCAAATACTGACACACTCCCCGGGTACCCTCTGAAAATACGGACACACTCCCGGGACCCCCTGTAAATACTGAGACACTCCCGTGGACCTCCTGTAAATACTGACACACTCCTGGGGACCCCCTGTAAATACTGACAAACTCGCGGGGTCCCCCTGTAAATACTGACACACTCCTGGGGACCCCCTGTAAAAACTGACACTCTCCCGGGGATATCCTGTAAATACTGGCACACTCACGGGGAGCTACTGTAAATACTGACACATTCGCGAGTACCCCCTTTAAACACTGACATACTCCCGGGACCCCTTTCAATACTGACACACTCCCGGGGACCCCCTGTAAATACTGACACACTCGCGGGGACCCCCTGTAAATACTGACACTCTCCGGGGACCTCCTGTTAATATTGACGCACTCCCCGGGGACCCACTGTAAATACCGACACAATCCCGGGGACTGCCTGTAAATACTGACACACTCCAGGGGACCCCTGTAAATACTGACACACTCCCGGGGACACCCTGTAACTACTGACACACTCCCGGGGACCCCCTGTAAATAATGACACACTCTCGGGGCACACTATAAATAATGACACACTCCTGGGGACCCCCTGTAAACACTGACACATTCCTGGGGACCCCTGTAAATACTGACACACTCCCGGGGACCCCTGTAAATACTGACACACTCCCGGGGACTCCCTGTAAATAATGACACACTCTCGGGGCACACTATAAATAATGACACACTCCTGGGGACCCCCTGTAAACACTGACACATTCCTGGGGAACCCTGTAAATACTGACACACTCCCGGGGACCCCTGTAAATACTGACACACTCCCGGGGACTCCCTGCAAATGTTGACACACTGCCGGGGACCCCTGTAAATACTGACACACTCCCAGGGACACTTGTAAACACTGACACACTCCCAGGGACCCCTGTAAATACTGACACACTCCCGGGGACACACTGTAAATAATGACACACTCCCGGGAACTCCCTGTCAATACTGACACGCTACCGGGGACCCCCTGTAAACACTGACACATTCCCGGTGACCCCCTGTAAATACTGACACACTCCCGGGGACACACTGTAAACACTGACACATTCCCGTGGACCCCCTGTAAATACTGACACATTCCCGCGGAGACACTGTAAACACTGACACATTCCTGGGGACCACCTGTAAATACCGACACACTCCCGGGGACCCCCTGTAAATACTGACACACTCCCGGGGACCCCCTGTAAATAGTGACACACTCCCGGGGACCCCCTGTTAATACTGAGACACTCCCGGGGACCCCCTGTAAATACTGAGACACTCCCGGGGACCCACTGTTAATGCTGAGACACTCCCGGGGACCCCCTGTAACTGCTGACACACTCCTGCGGACTCCCCGTAAATACTGACACACTCCCGGGAACCCCCTGTAAATACTGACACACTCCCGGGGACCCTCTGTTAATACTGAGACACTCCCGGGGACCTCCTGTAAATACTGACACACTCCCGGGGACCCAATGTTAATGCTGACACACTCCTGGGGACCCCCTGTAAATACTGACACTCTCCCGGGGACCCTCTGTAAATACTGACACACTCCTGGGGACCCTCTGTTAATACTGAGTCACTCTCGGGGACCCCCTGTAAATACTGACACACTCCCGGGGACCCGCTGTAAATATGGACACATTCCCGGGGACCCCTGTAAATAATGACACACTCCCGGGGACCCCATGTAAATAATGACACACTCCCGGGGACCCGCTGTAAATATGGACACATTCCCGGGGACCCCTGTAAATAATGACACACTCACGGCGAGCCACTGTAAATACTGACACACTCCCGGGGACCCCCTGCAAATACTGACACACTCCCCGGGTACCCTCTGAAAATACGGACACACTCCCGGGACCCCCTGTAAATACTGAGACACTCCCGTGGACCTCCTGTAAATACTGACACACTCCTGGGGACCCCCTGTAAATACTGACAAACTCGCGGGGTCCCCCTGTAAATACTGACACACTCCTGGGGACCCCCTGTAAAAACTGACACTCTCCCGGGGATATCCTGTAAATACTGGCACACTCACGGGGAGCTACTGTAAATACTGACACATTCGCGAGTACCCCCTTTAAACACTGACATACTCCCGGGACCCCCTTTCAATACTGACACACTCCCGGGGACCCTCTGTTAATAGTGAGACACTCCCGGGGATCCCCATGTAAATACTGACACACTCCCGGGGACCCCCTGTAAATACTGACACACTCCCGGGGACCCTCTGTAAACACTGACACACTCCCGGGGACCTCCTGTAAATACTACACACTCCCGGGGACCCCCTGTAAACACTGACACATTCCCGGGGACCCCCTGTAAATACTGACACACTCCAGGGGACACACTGTAAACACTGACACATTCCCGCGGAGACACTGTAAAGACTGACATATTCCCGGGGACAACCTGTTAATACTGAGACACTCCCGGGGACCCCCTGTAAATACTGAGACACTCCCGGGGACCCCCTGTTAATGCTGAGACACTCCCGGGGACCCCCTGTAAATGCTGACACACTCCTGCGGACTCCCCGTAAATACTGACACACTCCCGGGGACCCCCTGTAAATACTGACACACTCCCGGGCACCCTCTCTTAATACTGAGTCACTCTCGGGAACCCCCTGTAAATACTTACACACTCCCGGGGACCCGCTGTAAATATGGACACATTCCCGGGGACCCCCTGTTAATGCTGAGACACTCCCGGGGACCACCTGTAAATACTGACACACTCCCGGGGACCCCCTGTAAATGCTGACACACTCCCGGGGACCCCCTGTTAATACTGAGACACTCCCGGGGACCCCCTGTAAATACTGAGACACTCCCGGGGACCTCCTGTAAATACTGACACACTCCCGGGGACCCACTGTTAATGCTGACACACTCCTGGGGACCCCTTGTAAATACTGACACTCTCCCGGGGACCCCCTGTAAATACTGACACACTCCTGGGGACCCTCTGTTAATACTGAGTCACTCTCGGGGACCCCCTGTAAATACTGACACACTCCCGGGGACCCGCTGTAAATATGGACACATTCCCGGGGACCCCTGTAAATAATGACACACTCCCGGGGACCCCCTGCAAATACTGACACACTCCCCGGGTACCCTCTGAAAATACGGACACACTCCCGGGACCCCCTGTAAATACTGAGACACTCCCGTGGACCTCCTGTAAATACTGACACACTCCTGGGGACCCCCTGTAAATACTGACAAACTCGCGGGGTCCCCCTGTAAATACTGACACACTCCTGGGGACCCCCTGTAAAAACTGACACTCTCCCGGGGATATCCTGTAAATACTGGCACACTCACGGGGAGCTACTGTAAATACTGACACATTCGCGAGTACCCCCTTTAAACACTGACATACACCCGGGACCCCCTTTCAATATTGACACACTCCCGGGGACCCTCTGTTAATAGTGAGACACTCCCGGGGACCCCCATGTAAATACTGACACACTCCCGGGGACCCCCTGTAAATACTGACACACTCCCGGGGACCCTCTGTAAACACTGACACACTCCCGGGGACCTCCTGTAAATACTGACACACTCCCGGGGACCCACTGGAAACATTGGCACACTCCCGGAGACCCCCTGTAAATACTGACACACTCGCGGGGACCCCCTGTAAATACTGACACACTCCCGGCGACCCTCTGTTAATACTGAGACACTCCCGGGGACCCCCTGTAAATACTGACACACTCCCGGGGACCCCCTGTATATAATGACACTCTCCCGGGAACCCTCTGTTAATACTGAGACACTCCCGGGGACCCCCTTTAAATACTGACACAGTCCCGGGGACCCCCTGTAAATACTGACACACTCCCGGGGACCCCCTGTAAACACTGACACATTCCCGGGGACCCCCTGTAAATACTGACACACTCCCGGGGACCCCCTGTAAATACTGACACACTCCCGGGGACCCCCTGTATATAATGACACTCTCCCGGGAACCCTCTGTTAATACTGAGACACTCCCGGGGACCCCCTTTAAATACTGACACAGTCCCGGGGACCCCCTGTAAATACTGACACACTCCCGGGGACCCTCTGTTAATACTGAGTCACTCTCGGGGACCCCCTGTAAATACTGACACACTCCCGGGAACTCCCTGTAAATACTGACACGCTACCGGGGACCCCCTGTAAACACTGACACATTCCCGGGGACCACCTGTAAATACTGACACACTCCCGGGAACCCCCTGTAAATACTGACACACTCCCGGGGACCCCCTGTAAATACTGAGACACTCCCGGGGACCCCCTGTTAATGCTGAGACACTCCCGGGGACCCCCTGTAAATGCTGACACACTCCTGCGGACTCCCCGTAAATACTGACACTCTCCCGGGGACCCCCTGTAAATACTGACACACTCCTGGGGACCCTCTGTTAATACTGAGTCCCTCTCGGGGACCCCCTGTAAATACTGACACACTCACGGCGAGCCACTTTAAATACTGACACAGTCCCGGGGACCCCCTGTAAATACTGACACACTCCCAGGGACCCTCTGTTAATACTGAGTAACTCTCGGGGACCCCCTGTAAATACTGACACACTCCCGGGAACTCCCTGTAAATACTGACACGCTACCGGGGACCCCCTGTAAACACTGACACATTCCCGGGGACCCCCTGTAAATACTGACACACTCCCGGGGACCCCCTGTAAATACTGACACACTCCCGGGGACCCCCTGTATATAATGACACTCTCCCGGGAACCCTCTGTTAATACTGAGACACTCCCGGGGACCCCCTTTAAATACTGACACAGTCCCGGGGACCCCCTGTAAATATTGACACACTCCCGGGAACCCTCTGTTAATACTGAGTCACTCTCGGGGACCCCCTGTAAATACTGACACACTCCCGGGAACTCCCTGTAAATACTGACACGCTACCGGGGACCCCCTGTAAACACTGACACATTCCCGGGGACCACCTGTAAATACTGACACACTCCCGGGAACCCCCTGTAAATACTGACACACTCCCGGGGACCCCCTGTAAATACTGACACACTCCCGGCGACCCCCTGTTAATACTGAGACACTCCCGGGGACCCCCTGTAAATACTGAGACACTCCCGGGGACCCCCTGTTAATGCTGAGACACTCCCGGGGACCCCCTGTAAATGCTGACACACTCCTGCGGACTCCCCGTAAATACTGACACACTCCCGGGGACCCCCTGTAAATACTGACACACTCCCGGGGACCCACTGTTAATGCTGACACACTCCTGGGGACTCCCTGTAAATACTGACACTCTCCCGGGGACCCCCTGTAAATACTGACACACTCCTGGGGACCCTCTGTTAATACTGAGTCACTCTCGGGGACCCCCTGTAAATACTGACACACTCACGGCGAGCCACTGTAAATACTGACACACTCCCGGGGACCCCCTGCAAATACTGACACACTCCCCGGGTACCCTCTGAAAATACGGACACACTCCCGGGACCCCCTGTAAATACTGAGACACTCCCGTGGACCTCCTGTAAATACTGACACACTCCTGGGGACCCCCTGTAAATACTGACAAACTCGCGGGGTCCCCCTGTAATTACTGACACACGCCTGGGGACCCCCTGTAAAAACTGACACTCTCCCGGGGATATCCTGTAAATACTGGCACACTCACGGGGAGCTACTGTAAATACTGACACATTCGCGAGTACTCCCTTTGAACACTGACATACTCCCGGGACCCCCTTTCAATACTGACAAACTCCCGGGGACCCTCTGTTAATAGTGAGACACTCCCGGGGACCCCCATGTAAATACTGACACACTCCCTGGGACCCCCTGTAAATACTGACACACTCCCGGGGACCCTCTGTAAACACTGACACACTCCCGGGGACCTCCTGTAAATACTGACACACTCCCGGGGACCCCCTGAAAACATTGGCACACTCCAGGAGACCCCCTGTAAATACTGACAAACTCGCGGGGACCCCCTGTCAATACTGACACACTCCCGGGGACCCCCTGTAAATACTGACACACTCCCGGGGACCCCCTGGAAACATTGGCACACTCCCGGAGACCCCCTGTAAATACTGACACACTCGCGGGGACCCCCTGTAAATACTGACACACTCCCGGCGACCCTCTGTTAATACTGAGACACTCCCGGGGACCCCCTGTAAATACTGACACACTCCCGGGGACCCCCTGTATACAATGACACTCTCCCGGGAACCCTCTGTTAATACTGAGACACTCCCGGGGACCCCCTTTAAATACTGACACAGTCCCGGGGACCCCCTGTAAATACTGACACACTCCCGGGGACCCTCTGTTAATACTGAGTAACTCTCGGGGACCCCCTGTAAATACTGACACACTCCCGGGAACTCCCTGTAAATACTGACACGCTACCGGGGACCCCCTGTAAACACTGACACATTCCCGGGGACCCCCTGTAAATACTGACACACTCCCGGGGACCCCCTGTAAATACTGACACACTCCCGGGGACCCCCTGTATATAATGACACTCTCCCGGGAACCCTCTGTTAATACTGAGACACTCCCGGGGACCCCCTTTAAATACTGACACAGTCCCGGGGACCCCCTGTAAATACTGACACACTCCCGGGGACCCTCTGTTAATACTGAGTCACTCTCGGGGACCCCCTGTAAATACTGACACACTCCCGGGAACTCCCTGTAAATACTGACACGCTACCGGGGACCCCCTGTAAACACTGACACATTCCCGGGGACCACCTGTAAATACTGACACACTCCCGGGAACCCCCTGTAAATACTGACACACTCCCGGGGACCCCCTGTAAATACTGACACACTCCCGGGGACCCCCTGTTAATACTGAGACACTCCCGGGGACCCCCTGTAAATACTGAGACACTCCCGGGGACCCCCTGTTAATGCTGAGACACTCCCGGGGACCCCCTGTAAATGCTGACACACTCCTGCGGACTCCCCGTAAATACTGACACACTCCCGGGGACCCTCTGTAAATACTGACACAC
Organism: Pristiophorus japonicus; assembly: GCF_044704955.1. Lineage (NCBI taxonomy): Eukaryota > Metazoa > Chordata > Chondrichthyes > Pristiophoridae > Pristiophorus > Pristiophorus japonicus. The sequence goes on from NW_027252691.1 coordinate 457,691, forward strand.
TCCCGGGCACCCTCTCTTAATACGGAGTCACTCTCGGGAACCCCCTGTAAATACTGACACACTCCCGGGGACCCACTGTTAATGCTGACACACTCCTGGGGACTCCCTGTAAATACTGACACTCTCCCGGGGACCCCCTGTAAATACTGACACACTCCTTGGGACCCTCTGTTAATACTGAGTCCCTCTCGGGGACCCCCTGTAAATACTGACACACTCCCGGGGACCCACTGTTAATGCTGACACACTCCTGGGGACTCCCTGTAAATACTGACACTCTCCCGGGGACCCCCTGTAAATACTGACACACTCCTGGGGACCCTCTGTTAATACTGAGTCACTCTCGGGAACCCCCTGTAAATACTGACACACTCACGGCGAGCCACTGTAAATACTGACACACTCCCGGGGACCCCCTGCAAATACTGACACACTCCCCGGGTACCCTCTGAAAATACGGACACACTCCCGGGACCCCCTGTAAATACTGAGACACTCCCGTGGACCTCCTGTAAATACTGACACACTCCTGGGGACCCCCTGTAAATACTGACAAACTCGCGGGGTCCCCCTGTAATTACTGACACACGCCTGGGGACCCCCTGTAAAAACTGACACTCTCCCGGGGATATCCTGTAAATACTGGCACACTCACGGGGAGCTACTGTAAATACTGACACATTCGCGAGTACTCCCTTTGAACACTGACATACTCCCGGGACCCCCTTTCAATACTGACAAACTCCCGGGGACCCTCTGTTAATAGTGAGACACTCCCGGGGACCCCCATGTAAATACTGACACATTCCCTGGGACCCCCTGTAAATACTGACACACTCCCGGGGACCCTCTGTAAACACTGACACACTCCCGGAGACCTCCTGTAAATACTGACACACTCCCGGGGACCCCCTGAAAACATTGGCACACTCCAGGAGACCCCCTGTAAATACTGACAAACTCGCGGGGACCCCCTGTCAATACTGACATACTCCCGGGGACCCCCTGTAAATACTGACACACTCGCGGGGACCCCCTGTAAATACTGACACTCTCCGGGGACCTCCTGTTAATATTGACGCACTCCACGGGGACCCACTGTAAATACCGACACAATCCCGGGGACCCCCTGTTAATACTGACACACTCCAGGGGACCCCTGTAAATACTGACACACTCCCGGGGACACCCTGTAACTACTGACACACTCCCGGGGACCCCCTGTTAATACTGACACACTCTCGGGGCACACTATAAATAATGACACACTCCTGGGGACCCCCTGTAAACACTGACACATTCCTGGGGACCCCTGTAAATACTGACACACTCCCGGGGACCCCTGTAAATACTGACACACACCCGGGGACTCCCTGTAAATACTAACACATTCCTGGGGACCCCTGTAAATACTGACACACTCCCGGGGACTCCCTGCAAATGTTGACACACTGCCGGGGACGCCTGTAAATACTGACACACTCCCAGGGACACTTGTAAATACTGACACACTCCCAGGGACCCCTGTAAATACTGACACACTCCCGGGGACTCACTGTAAATACTGACACACTCCCCGGGGACCCCCTGTAAATACTGACACACTCCCGGGGACCCGCTGTAAATATGGACACATTCCCGGGGACCCCTGTAAATAATGACACACTCACGGCGAGCCACTGTAAATACTGACACACTCCCGGGGACCCCCTGCAAATACTGACACACTCCCCGGGTACCCTCTGAAAATACGGACACACTCCCGGGACCCCCTGTAAATACTGAGACACTCCCGTGGACCTCCTGTAAATACTGACACACTCCTGGGGACCCCCTGTAAATACTGACAAACTCGCGGGGTCCCCCTGTAAATACTGACACACTCCTGGGGACCCCCTGTAAAAACTGACACTCTCCCGGGGATATCCTGTAAATACTGGCACACTCACGGGGAGCTACTGTAAATACTGACACATTCGCGAGTACCCCCTTTAAACACTGACATACTCCCGGGACCCCCTTTCAATACTGACACACTCCCGGGGACCCTCTGTTAATAGTGAGACACTCCCGGGGATCCCCATGTAAATACTGACACACTCCCGGGGACCCCCTGTAAATACTGACACACTCCCGGGGACCCTCTGTAAACACTGACACACTCCCGGGGACCTCCTGTAAATACTACACACTCCCGGGGACCCCCTGTAAACACTGACACATTCCCGGGGACCCCCTGTAAATACTGACACACTCCAGGGGACACACTGTAAACACTGACACATTCCCGCGGAGACACTGTAAAGACTGACATATTCCCGGGGACCACCTGTTAATACTGAGACACTCCCGGGGACCCCCTGTAAATACTGAGACACTCCCGGGGACCCCCTGTTAATGCTGAGACACTCCCGGGGACCCCCTGTAAATGCTGACACACTCCTGCGGACTCCCCGTAAATACTGACACACTCCCGGGGACCCCCTGTAAATACTGACACACTCCCGGGCACCCTCTCTTAATACTGAGTCACTCTCGGGAACCCCCTGTAAATACTTACACACTCCCGGGGACCCGCTGTAAATATGGACACATTCCCGGGGACCCCCTGTTAATGCTGAGACACTCCCGGGGACCACCTGTAAATACTGACACACTCCCGGGGACCCCCTGTAAATACTGACACACTCCCGGGGACCCCCTGTTAATACTGAGACACTCCCGGGGACCCCCTGTAAATACTGAGACACTCCCGGGGACCTCCTGTAAATACTGACACACTCCCGGGGACCCACTGTTAATGCTGACACACTCCTGGGGACCCCTTGTAAATACTGACACTCTCCCGGGGACCCCCTGTAAATACTGACACACTCCTGGGGACCCTCTGTTAATACTGAGTCACTCTCGGGGACCCCCTGTAAATACTGACACACTCCCGGGGACCCGCTGTAAATATGGACACATTCCCGGGGACCCCTGTAAATAATGACACACTCCCGGGGACCCCCTGCAAATACTGACACACTCCCCGGGTACCCTCTGAAAATACGGACACACTCCCGGGACCCCCTGTAAATACTGAGACACTCCCGTGGACCTCCTGTAAATACTGACACACTCCTGGGGACCCCCTGTAAATACTGACAAACTCGCGGGGACCCCTGTAAATACTGACACACTCCTGGGGACCCCCTGTAAAAACTGACACTCTCTCGGGGATATCCTGTAAATACTGGCACACTCACGGGGAGCTACTGTAAATACTGACACAGTCCCGGGGACCCCCTGTAAATACTGACACACTCCCAGGGACCCTCTGTTAATACTGAGTAACTTTCGGGGACCCCCTGTAAATACTGACACACTCCCGGGAACTCCCTGTAAATACTGACACGCTACCGGGGACCCCCTGTAAACACTGACACATTCCCGGGGACCCCCTGTAAATACTGACACACTCCCGGGGACCCCCTGTAAATACTGACACACTCCCGGGGACCCCCTGTATATAATGACACTCTCCCGGGAACCCTCTGTTAATACTGAGACACTCCCGGGGACCCCCTTTAAATACTGACACAGTCCCGGGGACCCCCTGTAAATACTGACACACTCCCGGGAACCCTCTGTTAATACTGAGTCACTCTCGGGGACCCCCTGTAAATACTGACACACTCCCGGGAACTCCCTGTAAATACTGACACGCTACCGGGGACCCCCTGTAAACACTGACACATTCCCGGGGACCACCTGTAAATACTGACACACTCCCGGGAACCCCCTGTAAATACTGACACACTCCCGGGGACCCCCTGTAAATACTGACACACTCCCGGCGACCCCCTGTTAATACTGAGACACTCCCGGGGACCCCCTGTAAATACTGAGACACTCCCGGGGACCCCCTGTTAATGCTGAGACACTCCCGGGGACCCCCTGTAAATGCTGACACACTCCTGCGGACTCCCCGTAAATACTGACACACTCCCGGGGACCCCCTGTAAATACTGACACACTCCCGGGGACCCACTGTTAATGCTGACACACTCCTGGGGACTCCCTGTAAATACTGACACTCTCCCGGGGACCCCCTGTAAATACTGACACACTCCTGGGGACCCTCTGTTAATACTGAGTCACTCTCGGGGACCCCCTGTAAATACTGACACACTCACGGCGAGCCACTGTAAATACTGACACACTCCCGGGGACCCCCTGCAAATACTGACACACTCCCCGGGTACCCTCTGAAAATACGGACACACTCCCGGGACCCCCTGTAAATACTGAGACACTCCCGTGGACCTCCTGTAAATACTGACACACTCCTGGGGACCCCCTGTAAATACTGACAAACTCGCGGGGTCCCCCTGTAATTACTGACACACGCCTGGGGACCCCCTGTAAAAACTGACACTCTCCCGGGGATATCCTGTAAATACTGGCACACTCACGGGGAGCTACTGTAAATACTGACACATTCGCGAGTACTCCCTTTGAACACTGACATACTCCCGGGACCCCCTTTCAATACTGACAAACTCCCGGGGACCCTCTGTTAATAGTGAGACACTCCCGGGGACCCCCATGTAAATACTGACACACTCCCTGGGACCCCCTGTAAATACTGACACACTCCCGGGGACCCTCTGTAAACACTGACACACTCCCGGGGACCTCCTGTAAATACTGACACACTCCCGGGGACCCCCTGAAAACATTGGCACACTCCAGGAGACCCCCTGTAAATACTGACAAACTCGCGGGGACCCCCTGTCAATACTGACACACTCCCGGGGACCCCCTGTAAATACTGACACACTCCCGGGGACCCCGTGGAAACATTGGCACACTCCCGGAGACCCCCTGTAAATACTGACACACTCGCGGGGACCCCCTGTATACAATGACACTCTCCCGGGAACCCCCTGTATACAATGACACTCTCCCGGGAACCCTCTGTTAATACTGAGACACTCCCGGGGACCCCCTTTAAATACTGACACAGTCCCGGGGACCCCCTGTAAATACTGACACACGCCCGGGGACCCTCTGTTAATACTGAGTAACTCTCGGGGACCCCCTGTAAATACTGACACACTCCCGGGAACTCCCTGTAAATACTGACACGCTACCGGGGACCCCCTGTAAACACTGACACATTCCCGGGGACCCCCTGTAAATACTGACACACTCCCGGGGACCCCCTGTAAATACTGACACACTCCCGGGGACCCCCTGTATATAATGACACTCTCCCGGGAACCCTCTGTTAATACTGAGACACTCCCGGGGACCCCCTTTAAATACTGACACAGTCCCGGGGACCCACTGTAAATACTGACACACTCCCGGGGACCCTCTGTTAATACTGAGTCACTCTCGGGGACCCCCTGTAAATACTGACACACTCCCGGGAACTCCCTGTAAATACTGACACGCTACCGGGGACCCCCTGTAAACACTGACACATTCCCGGGGACCACCTGTAAATACTGACACACTCCCGGGAACCCCCTGTAAATACTGACACACTCCCGGGGGCCCCCGGTAAATACTGACACACTCCCGGGGACCCCCTGTTAATACTGAGACACTCCCGGGGACCCCCTGTAAATACTGAGACACTCCCGGGGACCCCCTGTTAATGCTGAGACACTCCCGGGGACCCCCTGTAAATGCTGACACACTCCTGCGGACTCCCCGTAAATACTGACACACTCCCGGGGACCCTCTGTAAATACTGACACACTCCCGGGCACCCTCTCTTAATACGGAGTCACTCTCGGGAACCCCCTGTAAATACTGACACACTCCCGGGGACCCACTGTTAATGCTGACACACTCCTGGGGACTCCCTGTAAATACTGACACTCTCCCGGGGACCCCCTGTAAATACTGACACACTCCTTGGGACCCTCTGTTAATACTGAGTCCCTCTCGGGGACCCCCTGTAAATACTGACACACTCCCGGGGACCCACTGTTAATGCTGACACACTCCTGGGGACTCCCTGTAAATACTGACACTCTCCCGGGGACCCCCTGTAAATACTGACACACTCCTGGGGACCCTCTGTTAATACTGAGTCACTCTCGGGAACCCCCTGTAAATACTGACACACTCACGGCGAGCCACTGTAAATACTGACACACTCCCGGGGACCCCCTGCAAATACTGACACACTCCCCGGGTACCCTCTGAAAATACGGACACACTCCCGGGACCCCCTGTAAATACTGAGACACTCCCGTGGACCTCCTGTAAATACTGACACACTCCTGGGGACCCCCTGTAAATACTGACAAACTCGCGGGGTCCCCCTGTAATTACTGACACACGCCTGGGGACCCCCTGTAAAAACTGACACTCTCCCGGGGATATCCTGTAAATACTGGCACACTCACGGGGAGCTACTGTAAATACTGACACATTCGCGAGTACTCCCTTTGAACACTGACATACTCCCGGGACCCCCTTTCAATACTGACAAACTCCCGGGGACCCTCTGTTAATAGTGAGACACTCCCGGGGACCCCCATGTAAATACTGACACATTCCCTGGGACCCCCTGTAAATACTGACACACTCCCGGGGACCCTCTGTAAACACTGACACACTCCCGGAGACCTCCTGTAAATACTGACACACTCCCGGGGACCCCCTGAAAACATTGGCACACTCCAGGAGACCCCCTGTAAATACTGACAAACTCGCGGGGACCCCCTGTCAATACTGACATACTCCCGGGGACCCCCTGTAAATACTGACACACTCGCGGGGACCCCCTGTAAATACTGACACTCTCCGGGGACCTCCTGTTAATATTGACGCACTCCACGGGGACCCACTGTAAATACCGACACAATCCCGGGGACCCCCTGTTAATACTGACACACTCCAGGGGACCCCTGTAAATACTGACACACTCCCGGGGACACCCTGTAACTACTGACACACTCCCGGGGACCCCCTGTTAATACTGACACACTCTCGGGGCACACTATAAATAATGACACACTCCTGGGGACCCCCTGTAAACACTGACACATTCCTGGGGACCCCTGTAAATACTGACACACTCCCGGGGACCCCTGTAAATACTGACACACACCCGGGGACTCCCTGTAAATACTAACACATTCCTGGGGACCCCTGTAAATACTGACACACTCCCGGGGACTCCCTGCAAATGTTGACACACTGCCGGGGACGCCTGTAAATACTGACACACTCCCAGGGACACTTGTAAATACTGACACACTCCCAGGGACCCCTGTAAATACTGACACACTCCCGGGGACTCACTGTAAATACTGACACACTCCCCGGGGACCCCCTGTAAATACTGACACACTCCCGGGGACCCGCTGTAAATATGGACACATTCCCGGGGACCCCTGTAAATAATGACACACTCACGGCGAGCCACTGTAAATACTGACACACTCCCGGGGACCCCCTGCAAATACTGACACACTCCCCGGGTACCCTCTGAAAATACGGACACACTCCCGGGACCCCCTGTAAATACTGAGACACTCCCGTGGACCTCCTGTAAATACTGACACACTCCTGGGGACCCCCTGTAAATACTGACAAACTCGCGGGGTCCCCCTGTAAATACTGACACACTCCTGGGGACCCCCTGTAAAAACTGACACTCTCCCGGGGATATCCTGTAAATACTGGCACACTCACGGGGAGCTACTGTAAATACTGACACATTCGCGAGTACCCCCTTTAAACACTGACATACTCCCGGGACCCCCTTTCAATACTGACACACTCCCGGGGACCCTCTGTTAATAGTGAGACACTCCCGGGGATCCCCATGTAAATACTGACACACTCCCGGGGACCCCCTGTAAATACTGACACACTCCCGGGGACCCTCTGTAAACACTGACACACTCCCGGGGACCTCCTGTAAATACTACACACTCCCGGGGACCCCCTGTAAACACTGACACATTCCCGGGGACCCCCTGTAAATACTGACACACTCCAGGGGACACACTGTAAACACTGACACATTCCCGCGGAGACACTGTAAAGACTGACATATTCCCGGGGACCACCTGTTAATACTGAGACACTCCCGGGGACCCCCTGTAAATACTGAGACACTCCCGGGGACCCCCTGTTAATGCTGAGACACTCCCGGGGACCCCCTGTAAATGCTGACACACTCCTTCGGACTCCCCGTAAATACTGACACACTCCCGGGGACCCCCTGTAAATACTGACACACTCCCGGGCACCCTCTCTTAATACTGAGTCACTCTCGGGAACCCCCTGTAAATACTTACACACTCCCGGGGACCCGCTGTAAATATGGACACATTCCCGGGGACCCCCTGTTAATGCTGAGACACTCCCGGGGACCACCTGTAAATACTGACACACTCCCGGGGACCCCCTGTAAATACTGACACACTCCCGGGGACCCCCTGTTAATACTGAGACACTCCCGGGGACCCCCTGTAAATACTGAGACACTCCCGGGGACCTCCTGTAAATACTGACACACTCCCGGGGACCCACTGTTAATGCTGACACACTCCTGGGGACCCCTTGTAAATACTGACACTCTCCCGGGGACCCCCTGTAAATACTGACACACTCCTGGGGACCCTCTGTTAATACTGAGTCACTCTCGGGGACCCCCTGTAAATACTGACACACTCCCGGGGACCCGCTGTAAATATGGACACATTCCCGGGGACCCCTGTAAATAATGACACACTCCCGGGGACCCCCTGCAAATACTGACACACTCCCCGGGTACCCTCTGAAAATACGGACACACTCCCGGGACCCCCTGTAAATACTGAGACACTCCCGTGGACCTCCTGTAAATACTGACACACTCCTGGGGACCCCCTGTAAATACTGACAAACTCGCGGGGACCCCTGTAAATACTGACACACTCCTGGGGACCCCCTGTAAAAACTGACACTCTCTCGGGGATATCCTGTAAATACTGGCACACTCACGGGGAGCTACTGTAAATACTGACACATTCGCGAGTACCCCCTTTAAACACTGACATACTCCCGGGACCCCCTTTCAATACTGACACACTCCCGGGGACCCTCTGTTAATAGTGAGACACTCCCGGGGACCCCCATGTAAATACTGACACACTCCCGGGGACCCCCTGTAAATACTGACACACTCCCGGGGACCCTCTGTAAACACTGACACACTCCCGGGGACCTCCTGTAAATACTGACACACTCCCGGAGACCCCCTGGAAACATTGGCACACTCCCGGAGACCCCCTGTAAATACTGACACACTCGCGGGGACCCCCTGTAAATACATACACACTCCCGGCGACCCTCTGTTAATACTGAGACACTCCCGGGGACCCCCTGTAAATACTGACACACTCCCGGGGACCCCCTGTATATAATGACACTCTCCCGGGAACCCTCTGTTAATACTGAGACACTCCCGGGGACCCCCTTTAAATACTGACACAGTCCCGGGGACCCCCTTTAAATACTAACACAGTCCCGGGGACCCTCTGTTAATACTGAGTAACTCTCGGGGACCCCCTGTAAATACTGACACACTCCCGGGAACTCCCTGTAAATACTGACACGCTACCGGGGACCCCCTGTAAACACTGACACATTCCCGGGGACCCCCTGTAAATACTGACACACTCGCGGGGACCCCCTGTAAATACTGACACACTCCCGGCGACCCTCTGTTAATACTGAGACACTCCCGGGGACCCCCTGTAAATACTGACACACTCCCGGGGACCCCCTGTATACAATGACACTCTCCCGGGAACCCTCTGTTAATACTGAGACACTCCCGGGGACCCCCTTTAAATACTGACACAGTCCCGGGGACCCCCTGTAAATACTGACACACTCCTGGGGACCCTCTGTTAATACTGAGTCACTCTCGGGAACCCCCTGTAAATACTGACACACTCCCGGGGACCCGCTGTAAATATGGACACATTCCCGGGGACCCCTGTAAATAATGACACACTCACGGCGAGCCACTGTAAATACTGACACACTCCCGGGGACCCCCTGCAAATACTGACACACTCCCCGGGTACCCTCTGAAAATACTGACACACTCCCGGGATCCCCTGTAAATACTGAGAACCTCCCGTGGACCTCCTGTAAATACTGACACACTCCTGGGGACCCCCTGTAAATACTGACAAACTCGCGGGGTCCCCCTGTAAATACTGACACTCTCCCGGGGATATCCTGTAAATACTGGCACACTCACGGGGAGCTACTGTAAATACTGACACATTCGCAAGTACCCCCTTTAAACACTGACATACTCCCGGGACCCCCTTTCAATACTGACACACTCCCGGGGACCCTCTGTTAATACTGACACACTCCCGGGGACCCCCTGTAAACACTGACACACTCCCGTGGACCTCCTGTAAATACTGACACACTCCCGGGGACCCCCTGGAAACATTGGCACACTCCCGGAGACCCCCTGTAAATACTGACAAACTCGCGGGGACCCCCTGTAAACACTGACACACTCCCGTGGACCTCCTGTAAATACTGACACACTCCCGTGGACCCCTGTAAACACTGACACATTCCCGGGGACCCCCTGTAAATACTGACACACTCCCGGGGACCCCCTGTTAATACTGAGACACTCCCCGGGGACCCACTGTAAATACCGACACAATCCCGGGGACCCCTGTAAATACTGACACACTCCCGGGGACTCCCTGTAAATACTGACACACTCCCGGGGACACACTGTAAATACTGACACACTCCCGGGGACCCCCTGTAAACACTGACACATTCCTGGGGACCCCTGTAAATACTGACACACTCCCGGGGACCCCTGTAAATACTGACACACTCCCGGGGACTCCCTGCAAATGTTGACACACTGCCGGGGACCCCTGTAAATACTGACACACTCCCAGGGACACTTGTAAATACTGACACACTCCCAGGGACCCCTGTAAATACTGACACACTCCCAGGGACCCCCTGTAAATACTGACACACTCCCGGGAACTCCCTGTCAATACTGACACGCTACCGGGGACCCCCTGTAAACACTGACACATTCCCGGGGACCCCCTGTAAATACTGACACACTCCCGGGGACCCCCTGTTAATACTGAGACACTCCCGGGGACCCCCTGTAAATACTGAGACACTCCCGGGGACCCTCTGTTATTACTGAGACACTCCCGGGGACCTCCTGTAAATACTGACACACTCCCGGGGACCCACTGTTAATGCTGACACACTCCTGGGGACCCCCTGTAAATACAGACACTCTCCCGGGGACCCCCTGTAAATACTGACACACTCCCGGGGACCCGCTGTAAATATAGACACATTCCCGGGGACCCCTGTAAATAATGACACACTCCCGGGGACCCCCTGTAAATACTGACACACTCCCGGGGACCCGCTGTAAATATGGACACATTCCCGGGGATCCCTGTAAATAATGACACACTCACGGCGAGCCACTGTAAATACTGACACACTCCCGGGGACACCCTGCAAATACTGACACACTCCCCGGGTACCCTCTGAAAATACGGACACACTCCCGGGACCCCCTGTAAATACTGAGACACTCCCGTGGACCTCCTGTAAATACTGACACACTCCTGGGGACCCCCTGTAAATACTGACAAACTCGCGGGGTCCCCCTGTAAATACTGACACACTCCTGGGGACCCCCTGTAAAAACTGACACTCTCCCGGGGATATCCTGTAAATACTGGCACACTCACGGGGAGCTACTGTAAATACTGACACATTCGCGAGTACCCCCTTTAAACACTGACATACTCCCGGGACCCCCTTTCAATACTGACACACTCCCGGGGACCCCCTGTAAATACTGACACACTCGCGGGGACCCCCTGTAAATACTGACACTCTCCGGGGACCTCCTGTTAATATTGACGCACTCCCCGGGGACCCACTGTAAATACCGACACAATCCCGGGGACCCCCTGTAAATACTGACACACTCCAGGGGACCCCTGTAAATACTGACACACTCCCGGGGACACCCTGTAACTACTGACACACTCCCGGGGACCCCCTGTAAATAATGACACACTCTCGGGGCACACTATAAATAATGACACACTCCTGGGGACCCCCTGTAAACACTGACACATTCCTGGGGACCCCTGTAAATACTGACACACTCACGGGGACCCCTGTAAATACTGACACTCTCCCGGGGACACCCTGTAAATACTAACACATTCCTGGGGACCCCTGTAAATACTGACACACTCCCGGGGACTCCCTGCAAATGTTGACACACTGCCGGGGACCCCTGTAAATACTGACACACTCCCAGGGACACTTGTAAATACTGACACACTCCCAGGGACCCCTGTAAATACTGACACACTCCCAGGGACCCCCTGTAAATACTGACACACTCCCGGGAACTCCCTGTCAATACTGACACGCTACCGGGGACCCCCTGTAAACACTGACACATTCCCGGGGACCCCCTGTAAATACTGACACACTCCCGGGGACCCCCTGTTAATACTGAGACACTCCCGGGGACCCCCTGTAAATACTGAGACACTCCCGGGGACCCTCTGTTATTACTGAGACACTCCCGGGGACCTCCTGTAAATACTGACACACTCCCGGGGACCCACTGTTAATGCTGACACACTCCTGGGGACCCCCTGTAAATACAGACACTCTCCCGGGGACCCCCTGTAAATACTGACACACTCCCGGGGACCCGCTGTAAATATAGACACATTCCCGGGGACCCCTGTAAATAATGACACACTCCCGGGGACCCCCTGTAAATACTGACACACTCCCGGGGACCCGCTGTAAATATGGACACATTCCCGGGGATCCCTGTAAATAATGACACACTCACGGCGAGCCACTGTAAATACTGACACACTCCCGGGGACACCCTGCAAATACTGACACACTCCCCGGGTACCCTCTGAAAATACGGACACACTCCCGGGACCCCCTGTAAATACTGAGACACTCCCGTGGACCTCCTGTAAATACTGACACACTCCTGGGGACCCCCTGTAAATACTGACAAACTCGCGGGGTCCCCCTGTAAATACTGACACACTCCTGGGGACCCCCTGTAAAAACTGACACTCTCCCGGGGATATCCTGTAAATACTGGCACACTCACGGGGAGCTACTGTAAATACTGACACATTCGTGAGTACCCCCTTTAAACACTGACATACTCCCGGGACCCCCTTTCAATACTGACACACTCCCGGGGACCCCCTGTAAATACTGACACACTCGCGGGGACCCCCTGTAAATACTGACACTCTCCGGGGACCTCCTGTTAATATTGACGCACTCCCCGGGGACCCACTGTAAATACCGACACAATCCCGGGGACCCCCTGTAAATACTGACACACTCCAGGGGACCCCTGTAAATACTGACACACTCCCGGGGACACCCTGTAACTACTGACACACTCCCGGGGACCCCCTGTAAATAATGACACACTCTCGGGGCACACTATAAATAATGACACACTCCTGGGGACCCCCTGTAAACACTGACACATTCCTGGGGACCCCTGTAAATACTGACACACTCACGGGGACCCCTGTAAATACTGACACTCTCCCGGGGACACCCTGTAAATACTAACACATTCCTGGGGACCCCTGTAAATACTGACACACTCCCGGGGACTCCCTGCAAATGTTGACACACTGCCGGGGACCCCTGTAAATACTGACACACTCCCAGGGACACTTGTAAATACTGACACACTCCCAGGGACCCCTGTAAATACTGACACACTCCCGGGGACACACTGTAAATACTGACACACTCCCGGGAACTCCCTGTCAATACTGACACGCTACCGGGGACCCCCTGTAAACACTGACACATTCCCGGGGACCCCCTGTAAATACTGACACACTCCCGGGGACACACTGTAAACACTGACACATTCCCGTGGACCCCCTGTAAACACTGACACATTCCCGCGGAGACACTGTAAACACTGACACATTCCTGGGGACCACCTGTAAATACTGACACACTCCCGGGGACCACCTGTAAATACTGACACACTCCCGGGGACCCCCTGTTAATACTGAGACACTCCCGGGGACCCCCTGTAAATACTGAGACACTCCCGGGGACCCCCTGTTAATGCTGAGACACTCCCGGGGACCCCCTGTAAATGCTGACACACTCCTGCGGACTCCCCGTAAATACTGACACACTCCCGGGGACCCCCTGTAAATACTGACACACTCCCGGGCACCCTCTCTTAATACTGAGTCACTCTCGGGAACCCCCTGTAAATACTTACACACTCCCGGGGACCCTCTGTTAATACTGAGACACTCCCGGGGACCTCCTGTAAATACTGACACACTCCCGGGGACCCACTGTTAATGCTGACACACTCCTGGGGACCCCCTGTAAATACTGACACTCTCCCGGGGACCCCCTGTAAATACTGACACACTCCTGGGGACCCTCTGTTAATACTGAGTCACTCTCGGGGACCCCCTGTAAATACTGACACACTCCCGGAGACCCGCTGTAAATATGGACACATTCCCGGGGACCCCTGTAAATAATGACACACTCCCGGGGACCCCCTGTAAATACTGACACACTCCCGGGGACCCGCTGTAAATATGGACACATTCCCGGGGACCCCTGTAAATAATGACACACTCACGGCGAGCCACTGTAAATACTGACACACTCCCGGGGACCCCCTGCAAATACTGACACACTCCCCGGGTACCCTCTGAAAATACGGACACACTCCCGGGACCCCCTGTAAATACTGAGACACTCCCGTGGACCTCCTGTAAATACTGACACACTCCTGGGGACCCCCTGTAAATACTGACAAACTCGCGGGGTCCCCCTGTAAATACTGACACACTCCTGGGGACCCCCTGTAAAAACTGACACTCTCCCGGGGATATCCTGTAAATACTGGCACACTCACGGGGAGCTACTGTAAATACTGACACATTCGCGAGTACCCCCTTTAAACACTGACATACTCCCGGGACCCGTTTCAATACTGACACACTCCCGGGGACCCCCTGTAAATACTGACACACTCGCGGGGACCCCCTGTAAATACTGACACTCTCCGGGGACCTCCTGTTAATATTGACGCACTCCCCGGGGACCCACTGTAAATACCGACACAATCCCGGGGACCCCCTGTAAATACTGACACACTCCAGGGGACCCCTGTAAATACTGACACACTCCCGGGGACACCCTGTAACTACTGACACACTCCCGGGGACCCCCTGTAAATAATGACACACTCTCGGGGCACACTATTAATAATGACTCACTCCTGGGGACCCCCTGTAAACACTTGACACATTCCTGGGGACCCCTGTAAATACTGACACACTCCCGGGGACCCCTGTAAATACTGACACACTCCCGGGGACTCCCTGTAAATAATGACACACTCTCGGGGCACACTATAAATAATGACACACTCCTGGGGACCCCCTGTAAACACTGACACATTCCTGGGGACCCCTGTAAATACTGACACACTCCCGGGGACCCCTGTAAATACTGACACACTCCCGGGGACTCCCTGCAAATGTTGACACACTGCCGGGGACCCCTGTAAATACTGACACACTCCCAGGGACACTTGTAAATACTGACACACTCCCAGGGACCCCTGTAAATACTGACACACTCCCGGGGACACACTGTAAATACTGACACATTCCCGGTGACCCCCTGTAAATACTGACACTCTCCCGGGGACACACTGTAAACACTGACACATTCCCGTGGACCCCCTGTAAACACTGACACATTCCCGCGGAGACACTGTAAACACTGACACATTCCTGGGGACCACCTGTAAATACTGACACACTCCCGGGGACACCCTGTAAATACTGACACACTCCCGGGGACCCCCTGTAAATACTGACACACTCCCGGGGACCCCCTGTAAATAGTGACACACTCCCGGGGACCCCCTGTTAATACTGAGACACTCCCGGGGACCCCCTGTAAATACTGACACTCTCCCGGGGACACACTGTAAACACTGACACATTCCCGTGGACCCCCTGTAAACACTGACACATTCCCGCGGAGACACTGTAAACACTGACACATTCCTGGGGACCCCCTGTTAATACTGAGACACTCCCGGGGACCCCCTGTAAATGCTGACACACTCCTGCGGACTCCCCGTAAATACTGACACACTCCCGGGGACCCACTGTAAATACTGACACACTCCCGGGCACCCTCTCTTAATACTGAGTCACTCTCGGGGACCCCCTGTAAATACTGACACACTCCCGGGGACCCGCTGTAAATATGGAAACATTCCCGGGGACCCCTGTAAATAATGACACACTCCCGGGGACCCCCTGTAAATACTGACACACTCCCGGGGACCCGCTGTAAATATGGACACATTCCCGGGGACCCCTGTAAATAATGACACACTCACGGCGAGCCACTGTAAATACTGACACACTCCCGGGGACCCCCTGCAAATACTGACACACTCCCCGGGTACCCTCTGAAAATACGGACACACTCCCGGGACCCCCTGTAAATACTGAGACACTCCCGTGGACCTCCTGTAAATACTGACACACTCCTGGGGACCCCCTGTAAATACTGACAAACTCGCGGGGTCCCCCTGTAAATACTGACACACTCCTGGGGACCCCCTGTAAAAACTGACACTCTCCCGGGGATATCCTGTAAATACTGGCACACTCACGGGGAGCTACTGTAAATACTGACACATTCGCGAGTACCCCCTTTAAACACTGACATACTCCCGGGACCCCTTTCAATACTGACACACTCCCGGGGACCCCCTGTAAATACTGACACACTCGCGGGGACCCCCTGTAAATACTGACACTCTCCGGGGACCTCCTGTTAATATTGACGCACTCCCCGGGGACCCACTGTAAATACCGACACAATCCCGGGGACTGCCTGTAAATACTGACACACTCCAGGGGACCCCTGTAAATACTGACACACTCCCGGGGACACCCTGTAACTACTGACACACTCCCGGGGACCCCCTGTAAATAATGACACACTCTCGGGGCACACTATAAATAATGACACACTCCTGGGGACCCCCTGTAAACACTGACACATTCCTGGGGACCCCTGTAAATACTGACACACTCCCGGGGACCCCTGTAAATACTGACACACTCCCGGGGACTCCCTGTAAATAATGACACACTCTCGGGGCACACTATAAATAATGACACACTCCTGGGGACCCCCTGTAAACACTGACACATTCCTGGGGAACCCTGTAAATACTGACACACTCCCGGGGACCCCTGTAAATACTGACACACTCCCGGGGACTCCCTGCAAATGTTGACACACTGCCGGGGACCCCTGTAAATACTGACACACTCCCAGGGACACTTGTAAACACTGACACACTCCCAGGGACCCCTGTAAATACTGACACACTCCCGGGGACACACTGTAAATAATGACACACTCCCGGGAACTCCCTGTCAATACTGACACGCTACCGGGGACCCCCTGTAAACACTGACACATTCCCGGTGACCCCCTGTAAATACTGACACACTCCCGGGGACACACTGTAAACACTGACACATTCCCGTGGACCCCCTGTAAATACTGACACATTCCCGCGGAGACACTGTAAACACTGACACATTCCTGGGGACCACCTGTAAATACCGACACACTCCCGGGGACCCCCTGTAAATACTGACACACTCCCGGGGACCCCCTGTAAATAGTGACACACTCCCGGGGACCCCCTGTTAATACTGAGACACTCCCGGGGACCCCCTGTAAATACTGAGACACTCCCGGGGACCCACTGTTAATGCTGAGACACTCCCGGGGACCCCCTGTAACTGCTGACACACTCCTGCGGACTCCCCGTAAATACTGACACACTCCCGGGGACCCCCTGTAAATACTGACACACTCCCGGGGACCCTCTGTTAATACTGAGACACTCCCGGGGACCTCCTGTAAATACTGACACACTCCCGGGGACCCAATGTTAATGCTGACACACTCCTGGGGACCCCCTGTAAATACTGACACTCTCCCGGGGACCCTCTGTAAATACTGACACACTCCTGGGGACCCTCTGTTAATACTGAGTCACTCTCGGGGACCCCCTGTAAATACTGACACACTCCCGGGGACCCGCTGTAAATATGGACACATTCCCGGGGACCCCTGTAAATAATGACACACTCCCGGGGACCCCCTGTAAATACTGACACACTCCCGGGGACCCGCTGTAAATATGGACACATTCCCGGGGACCCCTGTAAATAATGACACACTCACGGCGAGCCACTGTAAATACTGACACACTCCCGGGGACCCCCTGCAAATACTGACACACTCCCCGGGTACCCTCTGAAAATACGGACACACTCCCGGGACTCCCTGTAAATACTGAGACACTCCCGTGGACCTCCTGTAAATACTGACACACTCCTGGGGACCCCCTGTAAATACTGACAAACTCGCGGGGTCCCCCTGTAAATACTGACACACTCCTGGGGACCCCCTGTAAAAACTGACACTCTCCCGGGGATATCCTGTAAATACTGGCACACTCACGGGGAGCTACTGTAAATACTGACACATTCGCGAGTACCCCCTTTAAACACTGACATACTCCCGGGACCCCCTTTCAATACTGACACACTCCCGGGGACCCTCTGTTAATAGTGAGACACTCCCGGGGATCCCCATGTAAATACTGACACACTCCCGGGGACCCCCTGTAAATACTGACACACTCCCGGGGACCCTCTGTAAACACTGACACACTCCCGGGGACCTCCTGTAAATACTACACACTCCCGGGGACCCCCTGTAAACACTGACACATTCCTGGGGACCCCCTGTAAATACTGACACACTCCAGGGGACACACTGTAAACACTGACACATTCCCGCGGAGACACTGTAAAGACTGACATATTCCCGGGGACAACCTGTTAATACTGAGACACTCCCGGGGACCCCCTGTAAATACTGAGACACTCCCGGGGACCCCCTGTTAATGCTGAGACACTCCCGGGGACCCCCTGTAAATGCTGACACACTCCTGCGGACTCCCCGTAAATACTGACACACTCCCGGGGACCCCCTGTAAATACTGACACACTCCCGGGCACCCTCTCTTAATACTGAGTCACTCTCGGGAACCCCCTGTAAATACTTACACACTCCCGGGGACCCGCTGTAAATATGGACACATTCCCGGGGACCCCCTGTTAATGCTGAGACACTCCCGGGGACCACCTGTAAATACTGACACACTCCCGGGGACCCCCTGTAAATGCTGACACACTCCCGGGGACCCCCTGTTAATACTGAGACACTCCCGGGGACCCCCTGTAAATACTGAGACACTCCCGGGGACCTCCTGTAAATACTGACACACTCCTGGGGACCCTCTGTTAATACTGACACACTCCTGGGGACCCCTTGTAAATACTGACACACTCCCGGGGACCCGCTGTAAATATGGACACATTCCCGGGGACCCCTGTAAATAATGACACACTCCCGGGGACCCCCTGCAAATACTGACACACTCCCCGGGTACCCTCTGAAAATACGGACACACTCCCGGGACCCCCTGTAAATACTGAGACACTCCCGTGGACCTCCTGTAAATACTGACACACTCCTGGGGACCCCCTGTAAATACTGACAAACTCGCGGGGTCCCCCTGTAAATACTGACACACTCCTGGGGACCCCCTGTAAAAACTGACACTCTCCCGGGGATATCCTGTAAATACTGGCACACTCACGGGGAGCTACTGTAAATACTGACACATTCGCGAGTACCCCCTTTAAACACTGACATACACCCGGGACCCCCTTTCAATACTGACACACTCCCGGGGACCCTCTGTTAATAGTGAGACACTCCCGGGGACCCCCATGTAAATACTGACACACTCCCGGGGACCCCCTGTAAATACTGACACACTCCCGGGGACCCTCTGTAAACACTGACACACTCCCGGGGACCTCCTGTAAATACTGACACACTCCCGGGGACCCCCTGGAAACATTGGCACACTCCCGGAGACCCCCTGTAAATACTGACACACTCGCGGGGACCCCCTGTAAATACTGACACACTCCCGGCGACCCTCTGTTAATACTGAGACACTCCCGGGGACCCCCTGTAAATACTGACACACTCCCGGGGACCCCCTGTATATAATGACACTCTCCCGGGAACCCTCTGTTAATACTGAGACACTCCCGGGGACCCCCTTTAAATACTGACACAGTCCCGGGGACCCCCTGTAAATACTGACACACTCCCGGGGACCCCCTGTAAACACTGACACATTCCCGGGGACCCCCTGTAAATACTGACACACTCCCGGGGACCCCCTGTAAATACTGACACACTCCCGGGGACCCCCTGTATATAATGACACTCTCCCGGGAACCCTCTGTTAATACTGAGACACTCCCGGGGACCCCCTTTAAATACTGACACAGTCCCGGGGACCCCCTGTAAATACTGACACACTCCCGGGGACCCTCTGTTAATACTGAGTCACTCTCGGGGACCCCCTGTAAATACTGACACACTCCCGGGAACTCCCTGTAAATACTGACACGCTACCGGGGACCCCCTGTAAACACTGACACATTCCCGGGGACCACCTGTAAATACTGACACACTCCCGGGAACCCCCTGTAAATACTGACACACTCCCGGGGACCCCCTGTAAATACTGAGACACTCCCGGGGACCCCCTGTTAATGCTGAGACACTCCCGGGGACCCCCTGTAAATGCTGACACACTCCTGCGGACTCCCCGTAAATACTGACACACTCCCGGGGACCCCCTGTAAATACTGACACACTCCCGGGCACCCTCTCTTAATACGGAGTCACTCTCGGGAACCCCCTGTAAATACTGACACACTCCCAGGGACCCACTGTTAATGCTGACACACTCCTGGGGACTCCCTGTAAATACTGACACTCTCCCGGGGACCCCCTGTAAATACTGACACACTCCTGGGGACCCTCTGTTAATACTGAGTCCCTCTCGGGGACCCCCTGTAAATACTGACACACTCACGGCGAGCCACTTTAAATACTGACACAGTCCCGGGGACCCCCTGTAAATACTGACACACTCCCAGGGACCCTCTGTTAATACTGAGTAACTCTCGGGGACCCCCTGTAAATACTGACACACTCCCGGGAACTCCCTGTAAATACTGACACGCTACCGGGGACCCCCTGTAAACACTGACACATTCCCGGGGACCCCCTGTAAATACTGACACACTCCCGGGGACCCCCTGTAAATACTGACACACTCCCGGGGACCCCCTGTATATAATGACACTCTCCCGGGAACCCTCTGTTAATACTGAGACACTCCCGGGGACCCCCTTTAAATACTGACACAGTCCCGGGGACCCCCTGTAAATACTGACACACTCCCGGGAACCCTCTGTTAATACTGAGTCACTCTCGGGGACCCCCTGTAAATACTGACACACTCCCGGGAACTCCCTGTAAATACTGACACGCTACCGGGGACCTCCTGTAAACACTGACACATTTCCGGGGACCACCTGTAAATACTGACACACTCCCGGGAACCCCCTGTAAATACTGACACACTCCCGGGGACCCCCTGTAAATACTGACACACTCCCGGGGACCCCCTGTTAATGCTGAGACACTCCCGGGGACCCCCTGTAAATGCTGACACACTCCTGCGGACTCCCCGTAAATACTGACACACTCCCGGGGACCCCCTGTAAATACTGACACACTCCCGGGGACCCACTGTTAATGCTGACACACTCCTGGGGACTCCCTGTAAATACTGACACTCTCCCGGGGACCCCCTGTAAATACTGACACACTCCTGGGGACCCTCTGTTAATACTGAGTCACTCTCGGGGACCCCCTGTAAATACTGACACACTCACGGCGAGCCACTGTAAATACTGACACACTCCCGGGGACCCCCTGCAAATACTGACACACTCCCCGGGTACCCTCTGAAAATACGGACACACTCCCGGGACCCCCTGTAAATACTGAGACACTCCCGTGGACCTCCTGTAAATACTGACACACTCCTGGGGACCCCCTGTAAATACTGACAAACTCGCGGGGTCCCCCTGTAATTACTGACACACGCCTGGGGACCCCCTGTAAAAACTGACACTCTCCCGGGGATATCCTGTAAATACTGCCACACTCACGGGGAGCTACTGTTAATACTGACACATTCGCGAGTACTCCCTTTGAACACTGACATACTCCCGGGACCCCCTTTCAATACTGACAAACTCCCGGGGACCCTCTGTTAATAGTGAGACACTCCCGGGGACCCCCATGTAAATACTGACACACTCCCTGGGACCCCCTGTAAATACTGACACACTCCCGGGGACCCTCTGTAAACACTGACACACTCCCGGGGACCTCCTGTAAATACTGACACACTCCCGGGGACCCCCTGAAAACATTGGCACACTCCAGGAGACCCCCTGTAAATACTGACAAACTCGCGGGGACCCCCTGTCAATACTGACACACTCCCGGGGACCCCCTGTAAATACTGACACACTCCCGGGGACCCCCTGGAAACATTGGCACACTCCCGGAGACCCCCTGTAAATACTGACACACTCGCGGGGACCCCCTGTAAATACTGACACACTCCCGGCGACCCTCTGTTAATACTGAGACACTCCCGGGGACCCCCTGTAAATACTGACACACTCCCGGGGACCCCCTGTATACAATGACACTCTCCCGGGAACCCTCTGTTAATACTGAGACACTCCCGGGGACCCCCTTTAAATACTGACACAGTCCCGGGGACCCCCTGTAAATACTGACACACTCCCGGGGACCCTCTGTTAATACTGAGTAACTCTCGGGGACCCCCTGTAAATACTGACACACTCCCGGGAACTCCCTGTAAATACTGACACGCTACCGGGGACCCCCTGTAAACACTGACACATTCCCGGGGACCCCCTGTAAATACTGACACACTCCCGGGGACCCCCTGTAAATACTGACACACTCCCGGGGACCCCCTGTATATAATGACACTCTCCCGGGAACCCTCTGTTAATACTGAGACACTCCCGGGGACCCTCTGTTAATACTGACACAGTCCCGGGGACCCCCTGTAAATACTGACACACTCCCGGGGACCCTCTGTTAATACTGAGTCACTCTCGGGGACCCCCTGTAAATACTGACACACTCCCGGGAACTCCCTGTAAATACTGACACGCTACCGGGGACCCCCTGTAAACACTGACACATTCCCGGGGACCACCTGTAAATACTGACACACTCCCGGGAACCCCCTGTAAATACTGACACACTCCCGGGGACCCCCTGTAAATACTGACACACTCCCGGGGACCCCCTGTTAATACTGAGACACTCCCGGGGACCCCCTGTAAATACTGAGACACTCCCGGGGACCCCCTGTTAATGCTGAGACACTCCCGGGGACCCCCTGTAAATGCTGACACACTCCTGCGGACTCCCCGTAAATACTGACACACTCCCGGGGACCCTCTGTAAATACTGACACACTCCCGGGCACCCTCTCTTAATACGGAGTCACTCTCGGGAACCCCCTGTAAATACTGACACACTCCCGGGGACCCACTGTTAATGCTGACACACTCCTGGGGACTCCCTGTAAATACTGACACTCTCCCGGGGACCCCCTGTAAATACTGACACACTCCTGGGGACCCTCTGTTAATACTGAGTCCCTCTCGGGGACCCCCTGTAAATACTGACACACTCCCGGGGACCCACTGTTAATGCTGACACACTCCTGGGGACTCCCTGTAAATACTGACACTCTCCCGGGGACCCCCTGTAAATACTGACACACTCCTGGGGACCCTCTGTTAATACTGAGTCACTCTCGGGAACCCCCTGTAAATACTGACACACTCACGGCGAGCCACTGTAAATACTGACACACTCCCGGGGACCCCCTGCAAATACTGACACACTCCCCGGGTACCCTCTGAAAATACGGACACACTCCCGGGACCCCCTGTAAATACTGAGACACTCCCGTGGACCTCCTGTAAATACTGACACACTCCTGGGGACCCCCTGTAAATACTGACAAACTCGCGGGGTCCCCTGTAATTACTGACACACGCCTGGGGACCCCCTGTAAAAACTGACACTCTCCCGGGGATATCCTGTAAATACTGGCACACTCACGGGGAGCTACTGTAAATACTGACACATTCGCGAGTACTCCCTTTGAACACTGACATACTCCCGGGACCCCCTTTCAATACTGACAAACTCCCGGGGACCCTCTGTTAATAGTGAGACACTCCCGGGGACCCCCATGTAAATACTGACACATTCCCTGGGACCCCCTGTAAATACTGACACACTCCCGGGGACCCTCTGTAAACACTGACACACTCCCGGAGACCTCCTGTAAATACTGACACACTCCCGGGGACCCCCTGAAAACATTGGCACACTCCAGGAGACCCCCTGTAAATACTGACAAACTCGCGGGGACCCCCTGTCAATACTGACACACTCCCGGGGACCCCCTGTAAATACTGACACACTCGCGGGGACCCCCTGTAAATACTGACACTCTCCGGGGACCTCCTGTTAATATTGACGCACTCCACGGGGACCCACTGTAAATACCGACACAATCCCGGGGACCCCCTGTTAATACTGACACACTCCAGGGGACCCCTGTAAATACTGACACACTCCCGGGGACACCCTGTAACTACTGACACACTCCCGGGGACCCCCTGTTAATACTGACACACTCTCGGGGCACACTATAAATAATGACACACTCCTGGGGACCCCCTGTAAACACTGACACATTCCTGGGGACCCCTGTAAATACTGACACACTCCCGGGGACCCCTGTAAATACTGACACACACCCGGGGACTCCCTGTAAATACTAACACATTCCTGGGGACCCCTGTAAATACTGACACACTCCCGGGGACTCCCTGCAAATGTTGACACACTGCCGGGGACGCCTGTAAATACTGACACACTCCCAGGGACACTTGTAAATACTGACACACTCCCAGGGACCCCTGTAAATACTGACACACTCCCGGGGACTCACTGTAAATACTGACACACTCCCCGGGGACCCCCTGTAAATACTGACACACTCCCGGGGACCCGCTGTAAATATGGACACATTCCCGGGGACCCCTGTAAATAATGACACACTCACGGCGAGCCACTGTAAATACTGACACACTCCCGGGGACCCCCTGCAAATACTGACACACTCCCCGGGTACCCTCTGAAAATACGGACACACTCCCGGGACCCCCTGTAAATACTGAGACACTCCCGTGGACCTCCTGTAAATACTGACACACTCCTGGGGACCCCCTGTAAATACTGACAAACTCGCGGGGTCCCCCTGTAAATACTGACACACTCCTGGGGACCCCCTGTAAAAACTGACACTCTCCCGGGGATATCCTGTAAATACTGGCACACTCACGGGGAGCTACTGTAAATACTGACACATTCGCGAGTACCCCCTTTAAACACTGACATACTCCCGGGACCCCCTTTCAATACTGACACACTCCCGGGGACCCTCTGTTAATAGTGAGACACTCCCGGGGATCCCCATGTAAATACTGACACACTCCCGGGGACCCCCTGTAAATACTGACACACTCCCGGGGACCCTCTGTAAACACTGACACACTCCCGGGGACCTCCTGTAAATACTACACACTCCCGGGGACCCCCTGTAAACACTGACACATTCCCGGGGACCCCCTGTAAATACTGACACACTCCAGGGGACACACTGTAAACACTGACACATTCCCGCGGAGACACTGTAAAGACTGACATATTCCCGGGGACCACCTGTTAATACTGAGACACTCCCGGGGACCCCCTGTAAATACTGAGACACTCCCGGGGACCCCCTGTTAATGCTGAGACACTCCCGGGGACCCCCTGTAAATGCTGACACACTCCTGCGGACTCCCCGTAAATACTGACACACTCCCGGGGACCCCCTGTAAATACTGACACACTCCCGGGCACCCTCTCTTAATACTGAGTCACTCTCGGGAACCCCCTGTAAATACTTACACACTCCCGGGGACCCGCTGTAAATATGGACACATTCCCGGGGACCCCCTGTTAATGCTGAGACACTCCCGGGGACCACCTGTAAATACTGACACACTCCCGGGGACCCCCTGTAAATACTGACACACTCCCGGGGACCCCCTGTTAATACTGAGACACTCCCGGGGACCCCCTGTAAATACTGAGACACTCCCGGGGACCTCCTGTAAATACTGACACACTCCCGGGGACCCACTGTTAATGCTGACACACTCCTGGGGACCCCTTGTAAATACTGACACTCTCCCGGGGACCCCCTGTAAATACTGACACACTCCTGGGGACCCTCTGTTAATACTGAGTCACTCTCGGGGACCCCCTGTAAATACTGACACACTCCCGGGGACCCGCTGTAAATATGGACACATTCCCGGGGACCCCTGTAAATAATGACACACTCCCGGGGACCCCCTGCAAATACTGACACACTCCCCGGGTACCCTCTGAAAATACGGACAAACTCCCGGGACCCCCTGTAAATACTGAGACACTCCCGTGGACCTCCTGTAAATACTGACACACTCCTGGGGACCCCCTGTAAATACTGACAAACTCGCGGGGACCCCTGTAAATACTGACACACTCCTGGGGACCCCCTGTAAAAACTGACACTCTCTCGGGGATATCCTGTAAATACTGGCACACTCACGGGGAGCTACTGTAAATACTGACACATTCGCGAGTACCCCCTTTAAACACTGACATACTCCCGGGACCCCCTTTCAATACTGACACACTCCCGGGGACCCTCTGTTAATAGTGAGACACTCCCGGGGACCCCCATGTAAATACTGACACACTCCCGGGGACCCCCTGTAAATACTGACACACTCCCGGGGACCCTCTGTAAACACTGACACACTCCCGGGGACCTCCTGTAAATACTGACACACTCCCGGAGACCCCCTGGAAACATTGGCACACTCCCGGAGACCCCCTGTAAATACTGACACACTCGCGGGGACCCCCTGTAAATACATACACACTCCCGGCGACCCTCTGTTAATACTGAGACACTCCCGGGGACCCCCTGTAAATACTGACACACTCCCGGGGACCCCCTGTATATAATGACACTCTCCCGGGAACCCTCTGTTAATACTGAGACACTCCCGGGGACCCCCTTTAAATACTGACACAGTCCCGGGGACCCCCTTTAAATACTAACACAGTCCCGGGGACCCTCTGTTAATACTGAGTAACTCTCGGGGACCCCCTGTAAATACTGACACACTCCCGGGAACTCCCTGTAAATACTGACACGCTACCGGGGACCCCCTGTAAACACTGACACATTCCCGGGGACCCCCTGTAAATACTGACACACTCGCGGGGACCCCCTGTAAATACTGACACACTCCCGGCGACCCTCTGTTAATACTGAGACACTCCCGGGGACCCCCTGTAAATACTGACACACTCCCGGGGACCCCCTGTATACAATGACACTCTCCCGGGAACCCTCTGTTAATACTGAGACACTCCCGGGGACCCCCTTTAAATACTGACACAGTCCCGGGGACCCCCTGTAAATACTGACACACTCCCGGGGACCCTCTGTTAATACTGAGTAACTCTCGGGGACCCCCTGTAAATACTGACACACTCCCGGGAACTCCCTGTAAATACTGACACGCTACCGGGGACCCCCTGTAAACACTGACACATTCCCGGGGACCCCCTGTAAATACTGACACACTCCCGGGGACCCCCTGTAAATACTGACACACTCCCGGGGACCCCCTGTATATAATGACACTCTCCCGGGAACCCTCTGTTAATACTGAGACACATCCCGGGGACCCCCTTTAAATACTGACACAGTCCCGGGGACCCCCTGTAAATACTGACACACTCCCGGGGACCCTCTGTTAATACTGAGTCACTCTCGGGGACCCCCTGTAAATACTGACACACTCCCGGGGACCCTCTGTTAATACTGAGTCACTCTCGGGGACCCCCTGTAAATACTGACACACTCCCGGGAACTCCCTGTAAATACTGACACGCTACCGGGGACCCCCTGTAAACACTGACACATTCCCGGGGACCACCTGTAAATACTGACACACTCCCGGGAACCCCCTGTAAATACTGACACACTCCCGGGGACCCCCTGTAAATACTGACACACTCCCGGGGACCCCCTGTAAATACTGACACACTCCCGGGGACCCCCTGTATATAATGACACTCTCCCGGGAACCCTCTGTTAATACTGAGACACTCCCGGGGACCCCCTTTAAATACTGACACAGTCCCGGGGACCCCCTGTAAATACTGACACACTCCCGGGGACCCTCTGTTAATACTGAGTCACTCTCGGGGACCCCCTGTAAATACTGACACACTCCCGGGGACCCTCTGTTAATACTGAGTCACTCTCGGGGACCCCCTGTAAATACTGACACACTCCCGGGAACTCCCTGTAAATACTGACACGCTACCGGGGACCCCCTGTAAACACTGACACATTCCCGGGGACCACCTGTAAATACTGACACACTCCCGGGAACCCCCTGTAAATACTGACACACTCCCGGGGACCCCCTGTAAATACTGACACACTCCCGGGGACCCCCTGTTAATACTGAGACACTCCCGGGGACCCCCTGTAAATACTGAGACACTCCCGGGGACCCCCTGTTAATGCTGAGACACTCCCGGGGACCCCCTGTAAATGCTGACACACTCCTGCGGACTCCCCGTAAATACTGACACACTCCCGGGGACCCCCTGTAAATACTGACACGCTACCGGGGACCCCCTGTAAACACTGACACATTCCCGGGAACCCCCTGTAAATACTGACACACTCCCGGGGACCCACTGTTAATGCTGACACACGCCTGGGGACTCCCTGTAAATACTGACACTCTCCCGGGGACCCCCTGTAAATACTGACACACTCCTGGGGACCCTCTGTTAATACTGAGTCACTCTCGGGGACCCCCTGTAAATACTGACACACTCACGGCGAGCCACTGTAAATACTGACACACTCCCGGGGACCCCCTGCAAATACTGACACACTCCCCGGGTACCCTCTGAAAATACGGACACACTCCCGGGACCCCCTGTAAATACTGAGACACTCCCGTGGACCTCCTGTAAATACTGACACACTCCTGGGGACCCCCTGTAAATACTGACAAACTCGCGGGGTCCCCCTGTAATTACTGACACACGCCTGGGGACCCCCTGTAAAAACTGACACTCTCCCGGGGATATCCTGTAAATACTGGCACACTCACGGGGAGCTACTGTAAATACTGACACATTCGCGAGTACTCCCTTTGAACACTGACATACTCCCGGGACCCCCTTTCAATACTGACAAACTCCCGGGGACCCTCTGTTAATAGTGAGACACTCCCGGGGACCCCCATGTAAATACTGACACACTCCCTGGGACCCCCTGTAAATACTGACACACTCCCGGGGACTCTCTGTAAACACTGACACACTCCCGGGGACCTCCTGTAAATACTGACACACTCCCGGGGACCCCCTGAAAACATTGGCACACTCCAGGAGACCCCCAGTAAATACTGACAAACTCGCGGGGACCCCCTGTCAATACTGACACACTCCCGGGGACCCCCTGTAAATACTGACACACTCGCGGGGACCCCCTGTAAATACTGACACTCTCCGGGGACCTCCTGTTAATATTGACGCACTCCCCGGGGACCCACTGTAAATACCGACACAATCCCGGGGACCCCCTGTTAATACTGACACACTCCAGGGGACCCCTGTAAATACTGACACACTCCCGGGGACACCCTGTAACTACTGACACACTCCCGGGGACCCCCTGTTAATACTGACACACTCTCGGGGCACACTATAAATAATGACACACTCCTGGGGACCCCCTGTAAACACTGACACATTCCTGGGGACCCCTGTAAATACTGACACACTCCCGGGGACCCCTGTAAATACTGACACACACCCGGGGACTCCCTGTAAATACTAACACATTCCTGGGGACCCCTGTAAATACTGACACACTCCCGGGGACTCCCTGCAAATGTTGACACACTGCCGGGGATGCCTGTAAATACTGACACACTCCCAGGGACACTTGTAAATACTGACACACTCCCAGGGACCCCTGTAAATACTGACACACTCCCGGGGACACACTGTAAATACTGACACACTCCCCGGGGACCCCCTGTAAATACTGACACACTCCCGGGGACCCCCTGTAAATACTGACACACTCCCCGGGGACCCCCTGTAAATACTGACACACTCTCCGGGGACCACCTGTAAATACTGACACACTCCCGGGGACCCCCTGTAAATACTGACACACTCCCGGGGACCCCCTGTAAATACTGACACACTCCCCGGGGAACCCCTGTAAATACTGACACACTCCCGGGGACCCCCTGTTAATACTGACACACTCCCTGGGGACCCCCTGTAAATACTGACACACGCCCGGGGGCCCCCTGTAAATACTGACACACTCCCGGGGACCCCCTATAAATACTGACACACTCCCGGGGACATCTGTAAATACTGACACACACCCGGGGACTGCCTGTAAATACTGACACTATCCCTGGGGACCCCCTGTAAATACTGACACACTCCCAGGGCCACCCTGTAAATACTGACACACTCCCGGGGACCCCCTGTAGATACTGACACACTCCCGGGGCTTAGCCTGTAAATACTGACACACTCCCGGGAACATCCTGTAAATACTGACACACTCCCGGGCCCCCTGTAAATACTTACACACTCCCGGGGACACCCTGTTAATGCTGACACACTCCCGGTGATCCCCTGTAAATACTGACAAACTTGCGGGGACCCCCTGTAAATACTGACACATTCCTGGGGACCCCTGTAAATACTGACACACTCCCAGGGACCCTGTAAATACTGACACACTCCCCGGGGACCCCCTGTAAATACTGACACGCTCCCGGGGACACCCTGTTAATGCTGACACACTCCCGGTGATCCCCTGTAAATACTGACAAACTTGCGGGGACCCCCTGTAAATACTGACACATTCCTGGGGACCCCTGTAAATACTGACACACTCCCAGGGACCCTGTAAATACTGACACACTCCCCGGGGACCCCCTGTAAATACTGACACGCTCCCGGGGACCCCCTGTAAATACTGACACACTCCCGGGGACCCCCTGTAAATACTGACACACTCCCGGGGACCCCCTGTATATAATGACACTCTCCCGGGAACCCTCTGTTAATACTGAGACACTCCCGGGGACCCCCTTTAAATACTGACACAGTCCCGGGGACCCCCTGTAAATACTGACACACTCCCGGGGACCCTCTGTTAATACTGAGTCACTCTCGGGGACCCCCTGTAAATACTGACACACTCCCGGGAACTCCCTGTAAATACTGACACGCTACCGGGGACCCCCTGTAAACACTGACACATTCCCGGGGACCACCTGTAAATACTGACACACTCCCGGGAACCCCCTGTAAATACTGACACACTCCCGGGGACCCCCTGTAAATACTGACACACTCCCGGGGACCCCCTGTTAATACTGAGACACTCCCGGGAACCCCCTGTAAATACTGAGACACTCCCGGGGACCCCCTGTTAATGCTGAGACACTCCCGGGGACCCCCTGTAAATGCTGACACACTCTTGCAGACTCCCCGTAAATACTGACACACTCCCGGGGACCCCCTGTAAATACTGACACACTCCCGGGCACCCTCTCTTAATACGGAGTCACTCTCGGGAACCCCCTGTAAATACTGACACACTCCCGGGGACCCACTGTTAATGCTGACACACTCCTGGGGACTCCCTGTAAATACTGACACTCTCCCGGGGACCCCCTGTAAATACTGACACTCTCCCGGGGACCCCCTGTAAATACTGACACACTCCTGGGGACCCTCTGTTAATACTGAGTCACTCTCGGGGACCCCCTGTAAATACTGACACACTCACGGCGAGCCACTGTAAATACTGACAAACTCCCGGGGACCCCCTGCAAATACTGACACACTCCCCGGGTACCCTCTGAAAATACGGACACACTCCCGGGACCCCCTGTAAATACTGAGACACTCCCGTGGACCTCCTGTAAATACTGACACACTCCTGGGGACCCCCTGTAAATACTGACAAACTCGCGGGGTCCCCCTGTAATTACTGACGCACGCCTGGGGACCCCCTGTAAATACTGACACTCTCCCGGGGATATCCTGTAAATACTGGCACACTCACGGGGAGCTACTGTAAATACTGACACATTCGCGAGTACTCCCTTTGAACACTGACATACTCCCGGGACCCCCTTTCAATACTGACAAACTCCCGGGGACCCTCTGTTAATAGTGAGACACTCCCGGGGACCCCCATGTAAATACTGACACACTCCCTGGGACCCCCTGTAAATACTGACACACTCCCGGGGACCCTCTGTAAACACTGACACACTCCCGGGGACCTCCTGTAAATACTGACACACTCCCGGGGACCCCCTGAAAACATTGGCACACTCCAGGAGACCCCCTGTAAATACTGACAAACTCGCGGGGACCCCATGTCAATACTGACACACTCCCGGGGACCCCCTGTAAATACTGACACACTCGCGGGGACCCCCTGTAAATACTGATACTCTCCGGGGACCTCCTGTTAATATTGACGCACTCCCCGGGGACCCACTGTAAATACCGACACAATCCCGGGGACCCCCTGTTAATACTGACACACTCCAGGGGACCCCTGTAAATACTGACACACTCCCGGGGACACCCTGTAACTACTGACACACTCCCGGGGACCCCCTGTTAATACTGACACACTCTCGGGGCACACTATAAATAATGACACACTCCTGGGGACCCCCTGTAAACACTGACACATTCCTGGGGACCCCTGTAAATACTGACACACTCCCGGGGACCCCTGTAAATACTGACACACACCCGGGGACTCCCTGTAAATACTAACACATTCCTGGGGACCCCTGTAAATACTGACACACTCCCGGGGACTCCCTGCAAATGTTGACACACTGCCGGGGACGCCTGTAAATACTGACACACTCCCAGGGACACTTGTAAATACTGACACACTCCCAGGGACCCCTGTAAATACTGACACACTCCCGGGGACACACTGTAAATACTGACACACTCCCCGGGGACCCCCTGTAAATACTGACACACTCCCGGGGACCCCCTGTAAATACTGACACACTCCCCGGGGACCCCCTGTAAATACTGACACACTCCCCGGGGACCACCTGTAAATACTGACACACTCCCGGGGACCCCCTGTAAATACTGACACACTCCCGGGGACCCCCTGTAAATACTGACACACTCCCCGGGGACCCCCTGTAAATACTGACACACTCCCGGGGACCCCCTGTTAATACTGACACACTCCCCGGGGACCCCCTGTAAATACTGACACACTCCCGGGGGCCCCCTGTAAATACTGACACACTCCCGGGGACCCCCTATAAATACTGACACACTCCCGGGGACACCTGTAAATACTGACACACACCCGGGGACTGCCTGTAAATACTGACACTATCCCCGGGGACCCCCTGTAAATACTGACACACTCCCAGGGCCACCCTGTAAATACTGACACACTCCCGGGGACCCCCTGTAGATACTGACACACTCCCGGGGCTTAGCCTGTAAATACTGACACACTCCCGGGAACATCCTGTAAATACTGACACACTCCCGGGCCCCCTGTAAATACTTACACACTCCCGGGGACACCCTGTTAATGCTGACACACTCCCGGTGATCCCCTGTAAATACTGACAAACTTGCGGGGACCCCCTGTAAATACTGACACATTCCTGGGGACCCCTGTAAATACTGACACACTCCCAGGGACCCTGTAAATACTGACACACTCCCCGGGGACCCCCTGTAAATACTGACACGCTCCCGGGGACCCCCTGTAAATGCTGACACACTCCTGCGGACTCCCCATAAATACTGACACACTCCCGGGGACCCCCTGTAAATACTGACACACTCCCGGGCACCCTCTCTTAATACTGAGTCACTCTCGGGAACCCCCTGTAAATACTTACACACTCCCGGGGACCCACTGTTAATGCTGACACACTCCTGGGGACTCCCTGTAAATACTTACACACTCCCGGGGACCCACTGTTAATGCTGACACACTCCTGGGGACTCCCTGTAAATACTGACACTCTCCCGGGGACCCCCTGTAAATACTGACACACTCCTGGGGTCCCTCTGTTAATACTGAGTCACTCTCGGGGACCCCCTGTAAATACTGACACACTCCCGGGGACCCGCTGTAAATATGGACACATTCCCGGGGACCCCTGTAAATAATGACACACTCACGGCGAGCCACTGTAAATACTGACACACTCCCGGGGACCCCCTGCAAATACTGACACACTCCCCGGGTACCCTCTGAAAATACGGACACACTCCCGGGACCCCCTGTAAATACTGAGACACTCCCGTGGACCTCCTGTAAATACTGACACACTCCTGGGGACCCCCTGTAAATACTGACAAACTCGCGGGGTCCCCCTGTAAATACTGACACACCCCTGGGGACCCCCTGTAAAAACTGACACTCTCCCGGGGATATCCTGTAAATACTGGC
The DNA here is from genome assembly GCF_044704955.1 of Pristiophorus japonicus. Lineage (NCBI taxonomy): Eukaryota > Metazoa > Chordata > Chondrichthyes > Pristiophoridae > Pristiophorus > Pristiophorus japonicus. Next base: position 492,639 of record NW_027252691.1, read on the forward strand.
ACACTCACGGGGAGCTACTGTAAATACTGACACATTCGCGAGTACCCCCTTTAAACACTGACATACTCCCGGGACCCCCTTTCAATACTGACAAACTCCCGGGGACCCTCTGTTAATAGTGAGACACTCCCGGGGACCCCCATGTAAATACTGACACACTCCCGGGGACCCGCTGTAAATACTGACACACTCCCGGGGACCCGCTGTAAACACTGACACACTCCCGGGGACCTCCTGTAAATACTGACACACTCCCGGAGACCCCCTGGAAATATTGGCACACTCCCGGAGACCCCCTGTAAAAACTGACAAACTCGCGGGGACCCCTGTCAATACTGACACACTCCCGGGGACCCCGTGTAAATACTGACACACTCGCGGGGACCCCCAGTAAATACTGACACTCTCCGGGGACCTCCTGTTAATATTGACGCACTCCCCGGGGACCCACTGTAAATACCGACACAATCCCGCGGACCCCCTGTAAATACTGACACACTCCAGGGGACCCCTGTAAATACTGACACACTCCCGGGTTCACCCTGTAACTACTGACACACTCCCGGGGACCCCCTGTAAATACTAACACACTATCGGGGCACACTATAAAAAATGACACACTTCTGGGGACCCCCTGTAAACACTGACACATTCCTGGGGACCCCTGTAAATACTGACACACTCCCGGGGACCCCTGTAAATACTGACACACTCGCGGGGAATCCCTGTAAATACTAACACATTCCTGGGGACCCCTGTAAATACTGACATACTCCCGGGGAACTCCCTGCAAATGTTGACACACTGCCGGGGACCCCTGCAAATACTGACACACTCCCAGGGACACTTGTAAATACTGACACACTCCCAGGGACCCCTGTAAATACTGACACACTCCCGGGGAAACACTGTAAATACTGACACACTCCCCGGGGACCCCCTGTAAATACTGACACACTCCCGGTGACCCCCTGTAAATACTGACACACTCCCCGGGGACCCCCTGTAAATACTGACACACTCCCCGGGGACCACCTGTAAATACTGACACACTCCCGGGGACCCCCTGTAAATACTGACACACTCCCGGGGACCCCCTGTAAATACTGACACACTCCCCGGGGACCCCCTGTAAATACTGACACACTCCCGGGGACCCCCTGTTAATACTGACACATTCCCCGGGGACCCCCTGTAAATACTGACACACTCCCGGGGACACCCTATAAATACTGACACACTCCCGGGGACACCTGTAAATACTGACACACACCCGGGGACTGCCTGTAAATACTGACACTATCCCCGGGGACCCCCTGTAAATACTGCCACACTCCCAGGGCCACCCTGTAAATACTGACACACTCCCGGGGACCCCCTGTAGATACTGACACACTCCCGGGGCTTAGCCTGTAAATACTGACACACTCCCGGGGACATCCTGTAAATACTGACACACTCCCGGGGACCCCTGTAAATACTGACACACTCCCGGGGACCCCCTGTTAATGCTGACACACTCCCGGTGACCCCCTGTAAATACTGACAAACTTGCGGGGACCCCCTGTAAATACTGACACACTCCCGGGGACCCCCTGTAAATACTGACACACCCCCAGGGACCCCCTGTAAATACTGACACACTCCGGGGACTCCCTTTAAATACTGACACATTCCTGGCGACCCCTGTAAATACTGACACACTTCCAGGGACACTTGTAAATACTGACACACTCCCGGGGACCCTGTAAATACTGACACACACCCCGGGGACCCCCTGTAAATACTGACACGCTCCCGGGGACCCCCTGAAAATACGGACACACTCCCGGGACCCCGTGTAAATACTGAGACACTCCCGTGGACCTCCTGTAAATACTGACACACTCCCGGGGACCCCCTGGAAACATTGGCACTCTCCCGGAGACCCCCTGTAAATACTGACAAACTCGCGGGGAGCCCCTGTCAATACTCACACACTCCCGGGGACCCCCTGTAAATACTGACACACTCGCGGGCACCCCCTGTAAATACTGACACTCTCCGGGGACCTCCTGTTAATATTGACGCACTCCCCGGGGACCCACTGTAAATACCGACACAATCCCGGGGACCCCCTGTAAATACTGACACACTCCAGGGGACCCCTGTAAATACTGACACACTCCCGGGGACACCCTGTAACTACTGACACACTCCCGGGGACCCCCTGTAAATACTGACACACTCTCGGGGCACACTATAAATAATGACACACTCCTGGGGACCCCCTGTAAACACTGACACATTCCTGGGGACCCCTGTAAATACTGACACACTCCCGGGGACCCCTGTAAATAATGACACACTCCCGGGGACTCCCTGTAAATACTAACACATTCCTGGGGACCCCTATAAATACTGACACACTCCCGGGGACTCCCTGCAAATGTTGACACACTGCCGGGGACCCCTGTAAATACTGACACACTCCCAGGGACACTTGTAAATACTGACACACTCCCAGGGACCCCTGTAAATACTGACACACTCCCGGGGACACACTGTAAATACTGACACACTCCCCGGGGACCCCCTGTAAATACTGACACACTTCCGGGGACACTTGTAAATACTGTCACACTCCCGGGGACCCCCTGTAAATACTGACACACTCCCCGGAGACCCCCTGTAAATACTGACACACTCCCCGGGGACCACCTGTAAATACTGACACAATCCAGGGGACCCCCTGTAAATACTGACACACTGCCGGGGACCCCTGTAAATACTGACACACTCCCAGGGACACTTGTAAATACTGACACACTCCCAGGGACCCCTGTAAATACTGACACACTCCCGGGGACACACTGTAAATACTGACACACTCCCCGGGGACCCCCTGTAAATACTGACACACTTCCGGGGACACTTGTAAATACTGTCACACTCCCGGGGACCCCCTGTAAATACTGACACACTCCCCGGAGACCCCCTGTAAATACTGACACACTCCCCGGGGACCACCTGTAAATACTGACACAATCCAGGGGACCCCCTGTAAATACTGACACACTCCCGGGGACCCCCTATAAATACTGACACACTCCCGGGGACACCTGTAAATACTGACACACACCCGGGGACTGCCTGTAAATACTGACACTATCCCCGGGGACCCCCTGTTAATACTGCCACACTCCCAGGGCCACCCTGTAAATACTGACACACTCCCGGGGACCCCCTGTAGATACTGACACACTCCCGGGGCTTAGCCTGTAAATACTGACACACTCCCGGGGACATCCTGTAAATACTGACACACTCCCGGGGACCCCTGTAAATACTGACACACTCCCGGGGACCCCCTGTTAATGCTGACACACTCCCGGTGACCCCCTGTAAATACTGACAAACTTGCGGGGACCCCCTGTAAATACTGACACACTCTCGGGGACCCCCTGTAAATACTGACACACCCCCAGGGACCCCCTGTAAATACTGACACACTCCCGGGGACTCCCTGTAAATACTGACACATTCCTGGGGACCCCTGTAAATACTGACACACTCCCGGGGACACACTGTAAATACTGACACACTCCCGAGGACCCTGTAAATACTGAAACACTCCCCGGGGACCCCCTGTAAATACTGACACGCTCCCGGGGACCCCCTGAAATTATGACACACTCCCGGGGACCCCCTGTAAATACTGACACACTCCCGGGGACCCCCTGTAAATACTGACACACTCCCGGGGACCCCCTGAAAATACTGACACACTCCCGGGGACCCCCTGTAAATACCGACACAATCCCGGGGACCCCCTGTAAACACTGACACACTCCAGGGGACCCCTGTAAATACTGACACACTCCCGGGGACACCCTGTAACTACTGACACACTCCCGGGGACCCCCTGTAAACACTGACACATTCCTGGGGACCCCTGTAAATACTGACACACTCCCGGGGACCCCTGTAAATACTGACACACTCCCGGGGACTCCCTGTAAATACTAACACATTCCTGGGGACCCCTGTAAATACTGACACACTCTCGGGGACTCCCTGCAAATGTTGACACACTGCCGGGGACCCCTGTAAATACTGACACACTCCCAGGGACACTTGTAAATACTGACACACTCCCGGGGACACACTCCCCGGGGACCCCCTGTAAATACTGACACACTTCCGGGTACACTTGTAAATACTGACACACTCCCGGGGACCCCCTGTAAATACTAACACACTCCCCGGGGTCCCCCTGTAAATACTGACACACTCCCCGGGGACCACCTGTAAATACTGACACACTCCCGGGGACACACTGTAAATACTAACACACTCCCGGGGACCCCCTGTAAATACTGACACACTCCCCGGGGACCCCCTGTAAATACTGACACACTCCCGGGGACCCCCTGTAAATACTGACACACTCCCCGGGGACCCCCTGTAAATACTGACACACTCCCGGGGACCCCCTGTTAATACTGACACACTCCCCGGGGACCCCCTGTAAATACTGACACACTCCCGGGGGCCCCCTGTAAATACTGACACTCCCGGGGACCCCCTATAAATACTGACACACTCCCCGGGGACCCCCTGTAAATACTGACACACTCCCGGGGACACACTGTAAATACTGACACACTCCCCGGGGACCCCCTGTAAATACTGACACACTTCCGGGGACCCCCTGGAAACATTGGCACTCTCCCGGAGACCCCCTGTAAATACTGACAAACTCGCGGGGAGCCCCTGTCAATACTCACACACTCCCGGGGACCCCCTGTAAATACTGACACACTCGCGGGCACCCCCTGTAAATACTGACACTCTCCGGGGACCTCCTGTTAATATTGACGCACTCCCCGGGGACCCACTGTAAATACCGACACAATCCCGGGGACCCCCTGTAAATACTGACACACTCCAGGGGACCCCTGTAAATACTGACACACTCCCGGGGACACCCTGTAACTACTGACACACTCCCGGGGACCCCCTGTAAATACTGACACACTCTCGGGGCACACTATAAATAATGACACACTCCTGGGGACCCCCTGTAAACACTGACACATTCCTGGGGACCCCTGTAAATACTGACACACTCCCGGGGACCCCTGTAAATAATGACACACTCCCGGGGACTCCCTGTAAATACTAACACATTCCTGGGGACCCCTATAAATACTGACACACTCCCGGGGACTCCCTGCAAATGTTGACACACTGCCGGGGACCCCTGTAAATACTGACACACTCCCAGGGACACTTGTAAATACTGACACACTCCCAGGGACCCCTGTAAATACTGACACACTCCCGGGGACACACTGTAAATACTGACACACTCCCCGGGGACCCCCTGTAAATACTGATACACTTCCGGGGACACTTGTAAATACTGTCACACTCCCGGGGACCCCCTGTAAATACTGACACACTCCCCGGAGACCCCCTGTAAATACTGACACACTCCCCGGGGACCACCTGTAAATACTGACACAATCCAGGGGACCCCCTGTAAATACTGACACACTGCCGGGGACCCCTGTAAATACTGACACACTCCCAGGGACACTTGTAAATACTGACACACTCCCAGGGACCCCTGTAAATACTGACACACTCCCGGGGACACACTGTAAATACTGACACACTCCCCGGGGACCCCCTGTAAATACTGACACACTTCCGGGGACACTTGTAAATACTGTCACACTCCCGGGGACCCCCTGTAAATACTGACACACTCCCCGGAGACCCCCTGTAAATACTGACACACTCCCCGGGGACCACCTGTAAATACTGACACAATCCAGGGGACCCCCTGTAAATACTGACACACTCCCGGGGACCCCCTATAAATACTGACACACTCCCGGGGACACCTGTAAATACTGACACACACCCGGGGACTGCCTGTAAATACTGACACTATCCCCGGGGACCCCCTGTTAATACTGCCACACTCCCAGGGCCACCCTGTAAATACTGACACACTCCCGGGGACCCCCTGTAGATACTGACACACTCCCGGGGCTTAGCCTGTAAATACTGACACACTCCCGGGGACATCCTGTAAATACTGACACACTCCCGGGGACCCCTGTAAATACTGACACACTCCCGGGGACCCCCTGTTAATGCTGACACACTCCCGGTGACCCCCTGTAAATACTGACAAACTTGCGGGGACCCCCTGTAAATACTGACACACTCTCGGGGACCCCCTGTAAATACTGACACACCCCCAGGGACCCCCTGTAAATACTGACACACTCCCGGGGACTCCCTGTAAATACTGACACATTCCTGGGGACCCCTGTAAATACTGACACACTCCCGGGGACACACTGTAAATACTGACACACTCCCGAGGACCCTGTAAATACTGAAACACTCCCCGGGGACCCCCTGTAAATACTGACACGCTCCCGGGGACCCCCTGAAATTATGACACACTCCCGGGGACCCCCTGTAAATACTGACACACTCCCGGGGACCCCCTGTAAATACTGACACACTCCCGGGGACCCCCTGAAAATACTGACACACTCCCGGGGACCCCCTGTAAATACCGACACAATCCCGGGGACCCCCTGTAAACACTGACACACTCCAGGGGACCCCTGTAAATACTGACACACTCCCGGGGACACCCTGTAACTACTGACACACTCCCGGGGACCCCCTGTAAACACTGACACATTCCTGGGGACCCCTGTAAATACTGACACACTCCCGGGGACCCCTGTAAATACTGACACACTCCCGGGGACTCCCTGTAAATACTAACACATTCCTGGGGACCCCTGTAAATACTGACACACTCTCGGGGACTCCCTGCAAATGTTGACACACTGCCGGGGACCCCTGTAAATACTGACACACTCCCAGGGACACTTGTAAATACTGACACACTCCCGGGGACACACTCCCCGGGGACCCCCTGTAAATACTGACACACTTCCGGGTACACTTGTAAATACTGACACACTCCCGGGGACCCCCTGTAAATACTAACACACTCCCCGGGGTCCCCCTGTAAATACTGACACACTCCCCGGGGACCACCTGTAAATACTGACACACTCCCGGGGACACACTGTAAATACTAACACACTCCCGGGGACCCCCTGTAAATACTGACACACTCCCCGGGGACCCCCTGTAAATACTGACACACTCCCGGGGACCCCCTGTAAATACTGACACACTCCCCGGGGACCCCCTGTAAATACTGACACACTCCCGGGGACCCCCTGTTAATACTGACACACTCCCCGGGGACCCCCTGTAAATACTGACACACTCCCGGGGGCCCCCTGTAAATACTGACACTCCCGGGGACCCCCTATAAATACTGACACACTCCCCGGGGACCCCCTGTAAATACTGACACACTCCCAGGGACACCCTGTAAATACTGACACACTCCCGGGGACCCCCTGTAGATACTGACACACTCCCGGGGCTTAGCCTGTAAATACTGACACACTCCCGGGGACATCCTGTAAATACTGACACACTCCCGGGGACCCCTGTAAATACTGACACATTCCCGGGGACCCCCTGTTAATGCTGACACACTCCCGGGGACCCCTGTAAATACTGACACACTCCCGGGGACACACTCCCCGGGGACCCCCTGTAAATACTGACACACTTCCGGGTAGACTTGTAAATACTGACACACTCCCGGGGACCCCCTGTAAATACTGACACACTCCCCGGGGACCCCCTGTAAATACTGACACACTCCCCGGGGACCACCTGTAAATACTGACACACTCCCGGGGACACACTGTAAATACTAACACACTCCCGGGGACCCCCTGTAAATACTGACACACTCCCCGGGGACCCCCTGTAAATACTGACACACTCCCGGGGACCCCCTGTAAATACTGACACACTCCCCGGGGACCCCCTGTAAATACTGACACACTCCCGGGGACCCCCTGTTAATACTGACACACTCCCCGGGGACCCCCTGTAAATACTGACACACTCCCGGGGGCCCCCTGTAAATACTGACACACTCCCGGGGACCCCCTATAAATACTGACACACTCCCCGGGGACCCCCTGTAAATACTGACACACTCCCAGGGACACCCTGTAAATACTGACACACTCCCGGGGACCCCCTGTAGATACTGACACACTCCCGGGGCTTAGCCTGTAAATACTGACACACTCCCGGGGACATCCTGTAAATACTGACACACTCCCGGGGCTTAGCCTGTAAATACTGACACACTCCCCGGGGACCCCCTGTAAATACTGACACACTTCCGGGGACACTTGTAAATACTGTCACACTCCCGGGGACCCCCTGTAAATACTGACACACTCCCCGGAGACCCCCTGTAAATACTGACACACTCCCCGGGGACCACCTGTAAATACTGACACAATCCAGGGGACCCCCTGTAAATACTGACACACTCCCGGGGACCCCCTATAAATACTGACACACTCCCGGGGACACCTGTAAATACTGACACACACCCGGGGACTGCCTGTAAATACTGACACTATCCCCGGGGACCCCCTGTTAATACTGCCACACTCCCAGGGCCACCCTGTAAATACTGACACACTCCCGGGGACCCCCTGTAGATACTGACACACTCCCGGGGCTTAGCCTGTAAATACTGACACACTCCCGGGGACATCCTGTAAATACTGACACACTCCCGGGGACCCCTGTAAATACTGACACACTCCCGGGGACCCCCTGTTAATGCTGACACACTCCCGGTGACCCCCTGTAAATACTGACAAACTTGCGGGGACCCCCTGTAAATACTGACACACTCTCGGGGACCCCCTGTAAATACTGACACACCCCCAGGGACCCCCTGTAAATACTGACACACTCCCGGGGACTCCCTGTAAATACTGACACATTCCTGGGGACCCCTGTAAATACTGACACACTCCCGGGGACACACTGTAAATACTGACACACTCCCGAGGACCCTGTAAATACTGAAACACTCCCCGGGGACCCCCTGTAAATACTGACACGCTCCCGGGGACCCCCTGAAATTATGACACACTCCCGGGGACCCCCTGTAAATACTGACACACTCCCGGGGACCCCCTGTAAATACTGACACACTCCCGGGGACCCCCTGAAAATACTGACACACTCCCGGGGACCCCCTGTAAATACCGACACAATCCCGGGGACCCCCTGTAAACACTGACACACTCCAGGGGACCCCTGTAAATACTGACACACTCCCGGGGACACCCTGTAACTACTGACACACTCCCGGGGACCCCCTGTAAACACTGACACATTCCTGGGGACCCCTGTAAATACTGACACACTCCCGGGGACCCCTGTAAATACTGACACACTCCCGGGGACTCCCTGTAAATACTAACACATTCCTGGGGACCCCTGTAAATACTGACACACTCTCGGGGACTCCCTGCAAATGTTGACACACTGCCGGGGACCCCTGTAAATACTGACACACTCCCAGGGACACTTGTAAATACTGACACACTCCCGGGGACACACTCCCCGGGGACCCCCTGTAAATACTGACACACTTCCGGGTACACTTGTAAATACTGACACACTCCCGGGGACCCCCTGTAAATACTAACACACTCCCCGGGGTCCCCCTGTAAATACTGACACACTCCCCGGGGACCACCTGTAAATACTGACACACTCCCGGGGACACACTGTAAATACTAACACACTCCCGGGGACCCCCTGTAAATACTGACACACTCCCCGGGGACCCCCTGTAAATACTGACACACTCCCGGGGACCCCCTGTAAATACTGACACACTCCCCGGGGACCCCCTGTAAATACTGACACACTCCCGGGGACCCCCTGTTAATACTGACACACTCCCCGGGGACCCCCTGTAAATACTGACACACTCCCGGGGGCCCCCTGTAAATACTGACACTCCCGGGGACCCCCTATAAATACTGACACACTCCCCGGGGACCCCCTGTAAATACTGACACACTCCCAGGGACACCCTGTAAATACTGACACACTCCCGGGGACCCCCTGTAGATACTGACACACTCCCGGGGCTTAGCCTGTAAATACTGACACACTCCCGGGGACATCCTGTAAATACTGACACACTCCCGGGGACCCCTGTAAATACTGACACATTCCCGGGGACCCCCTGTTAATGCTGACACACTCCCGGGGACCCCTGTAAATACTGACACACTCCCGGGGACACACTCCCCGGGGACCCCCTGTAAATACTGACACACTTCCGGGTAGACTTGTAAATACTGACACACTCCCGGGGACCCCCTGTAAATACTGACACACTCCCCGGGGACCCCCTGTAAATACTGACACACTCCCCGGGGACCACCTGTAAATACTGACACACTCCCGGGGACACACTGTAAATACTAACACACTCCCGGGGACCCCCTGTAAATACTGACACACTCCCCGGGGACCCCCTGTAAATACTGACACACTCCCGGGGACCCCCTGTAAATACTGACACACTCCCCGGGGACCCCCTGTAAATACTGACACACTCCCGGGGACCCCCTGTTAATACTGACACACTCCCCGGGGACCCCCTGTAAATACTGACACACTCCCGGGGGCCCCCTGTAAATACTGACACACTCCCGGGGACCCCCTATAAATACTGACACACTCCCCGGGGACCCCCTGTAAATACTGACACACTCCCAGGGACACCCTGTAAATACTGACACACTCCCGGGGACCCCCTGTAGATACTGACACACTCCCGGGGCTTAGCCTGTAAATACTGACACACTCCCGGGGACATCCTGTAAATACTGACACACTCCCGGGGACCCCTGTAAATACTGACACATTCCCGGGGACCCCCTGTTAATGCTGACACACTCCCGGGGACCCCTGTAAATACTGACACACTCCCGGGTACTCCCTGTAAATACTAACACATTCCTGGGGACCCCTGTAAATACTGACACACTTCCGGGGACACTTGTAAATACTGACACACTCCCAGGGACCCCCTGTAAATACTGACACACTCCCCCGGGACCCCCTGTAAATACTGACACACTCCCGGGGACCCCCTGTAAATACTGACACACTCCCCGGGGACCCCCTGTAACTACTGACACCCTCCCGGGGGTCCCCTGTAAATACAGACACACTCCCGGGGACCCCCTATAAATACTGACACACTCCCGGGGCACCTGTAAATACTGACACACACCCGGGGACTGCCTGTAAATACTGACACTATCCCCGGGGACCCCCTGTAAATACTGACACACTCCCAGGGCCACCCTGTAAATACTGACACACTCCCGGGGACCCCCTGTAGATACTGACACATTCCCGGGGACCCCCTGTTAATGCTGACACACTCCCGGTGACCCCCTGTAAATACTGACAAACTTGCGGGGACCCCCTGTAAATACTGACACACCCCCAGGGACCCCCTGTAAATACTGACACACTCCCGGGGACTCCCTGTAAATACTGACACATTCCTGGGGACCCCTGTAAATACTGACACAGTCCCAGGGACACTTGTAAATACTGACACACTCCCGGGGACCCTGTAAATACTGACACACTCCCCGGGGACCCCCTGTAAATACTGACACGCTCCCGGGGACCCCCTGAAAATACTGACACACTCCCGGGGACCCCCTGTAAATACTGACACACTCCCGGGGGCCCCCTGTAAATACTGACACACTCCCGGGGACCCCCTATAAATACTGACACACTCCAGGGGACCCCTGTAAATACTGACACACTCCCGGGGACACCCTGCAAATGTTGACACACTGCCGGGGACCCCTGTAAATACTGACACACTCCCAGGGACACTTGTAAATACTGACACACTCCCGGGACCCCCTGTAAATACTGACACACTCCCCGGGGACCACCTGTAAATACTGACACACTCCCGGGGACACACTGTAAATACTGACACACTCCCGGGGACCCCCTGTAAATACTGACACACTCCACGGGGACCCCCTGTGAATACTGACACACTCCCGGGGACCCCCTGTAAATACTGACACACTCCCGGGGACCCCCTGAAAATACTGACACACTCCCGGGGACCCCCTGTAAATACCGACACAATCCCGGGGACCCCCTGTAAACACTGACACACTCCAGGGGACCCCTGTAAATACTGACACACTCCCGGGGACACCCTGTAACTACTGACACACTCCCGGGGACCCCCTGTAAACACTGACACATTCCTGGGGACCCCTGTAAATACTGACACACTCCCGGGGACCCCCTGTTAATGCTGACACACTCCCGGGGACCCCTGTAAATACTGACACACTCCCGGGGACTCCCTGTAAATACTAACACATTCCTGGGGACCCCTGTAAATACTGACACACTCCCGGGGACTCCCTGCAAATGTTGACACACTGCCGGGGACCCCTGTAAATACTGACACACTCCCTGGAACACTTGTAAATACTGACACACTCCCAGGGGCCCCTGTAAATACTGACACACTCATGGGGACACACTGTAAACACTGACACACTCCCCGGGGACCCCCTGTAAATACTGACACACTTCCGGGGACACTTGTAAATACTGACACACTCCCGGGGACCCCCTGTAAATACTGACACACTCCCCGGGGACCCCCTGTAAATACTGACACACTCCCCGGGGACCCCCTGTAAATACTGACACACTCCCCGGGGACCACCTGTAAATACTGACACACTCCCGGGGACACACTGTAAATACTGACACACTCCCGGGGACCCCCTGTAAATACTGACACACTCCACGGGGACCCCCTGTGAATACTGACACACTCCCGGGGACCCCCTGTAAATACTGACACACTCCCGGGGACCCCCTGAAAATACTGACACACTCCCGGGGACCCCCTGTAAATACCGACACAATCCCGGGGACCCCCTGTCAACACTGACACACTCCAGGGGACCCCTGTAAATACTGACACACTCCCGGGGACACCCTGTAACTACTGACACACTCCCGGGGACCCCCTGTAAACACTGACACATTCCTGGGGACCCCTGTAAATACTGACACACTCCCGGGGACCCCTGTAAATACTGACACACTCCCGGGGACTCCCTGTATATAATGACACTCTCCCGGGAACCCTCTGTTAATACTGAGACACTCCCGGGGACCCCTTTTAAATACTGACACAGTCCCGGGGACCCCCTGTAAATACTGACACACTCCCGGGGACCCTCTGTTAATACTGAGTCACTCTCGGGGACCCCCTGTAAATACTGACACACTCCCGGGGACCCTCTGTTAATACTGAGTCACTCTCGGGGACCCCCTGTAAATACTGACACACTCCCGGGAACTCCCTGTAAATACTGACACGCTACCGGGGACCCCCTGTAAACACTGACACATTCCCGGGGACCACCTGTAAATACTGACACACTCCCGGGAACCCCCTGTAAATACTGACACACTCCCGGGGACCCCCTGTAAATACTGACACACTCCCGGGGACCCCCTGTTAATACTGAGACACTCCCGGGGACCCCCTGTAAATACTGAGACACTCCCGGGGACCCCCTGTTAATGCTGAGACACTCCCGGGGACCCCCTGTAAATGCTGACACACTCCTGCGGACTCCCCGTAAATACTGACACACTCCCGGGGACCCCCTGTAAATACTGACACGCTACCGGGGACCCCCTGTAAACACTGTCACATTCCCGGGAACCCCCTGTAAATACTGACACACTCCCGGGGACCCACTGTTAATGCTGACACACTCCTGGGGACTCCCTGTAAATACTGACACTCTCCCGGGGACCCCCTGTAAATACTGACACACTCCTGGGGACCCTCTGTTAATACTGAGTCACTCTCGGGGACCCCCTGTAAATACTGACACACTCACGGCGAGCCACTGTAAATACTGACACACTCCCGGGGACCCCCTGCAAATACTGACACACTCCCCGGGTACCCTCTGAAAATACGGACACACTCCCGGGACCCCCTGTAAATACTGAGACACTCCCGTGGACCTCCTGTAAATACTGACACACTCCTGGGGACCCCCTGTAAATACTGACAAACTCGCGGGGTCCCCCTGTAATTACTGACACACGCCTGGGGACCCCCTGTAAAAACTGACACTCTCCCGGGGATATCCTGTAAATACTGGCACACTCACGGGGAGCTACTGTAAATACTGACACATTCGCGAGTACTCCCTTTGAACACTGACATACTCCCGGGACCCCCTTTCAATACTGACAAACTCCCGGGGACCCTCTGTTAATAGTGAGACACTCCCGGGGACCCCCATGTAAATACTGACACACTCCCTGGGACCCCCTGTAAATACTGACACACTCCCGGGGACCCTCTGTAAACACTGACACACTCCCGGGGACCTCCTGTAAATACTGACACACTCCCGGGGACCCCCTGAAAACATTGGCACACTCCAGGAGACCCCCTGTAAATACTGACAAACTCGCGGGGACCCCCTGTCAATACTGACACACTCCCGGGGACCCCCTGTAAATACTGACACACTCGCGGGGACCCCCTGTAAATACTGACACTCTCCGGGGACCTCCTGTTAATATTGACGCACTCCCCGGGGACCCACTGTAAATACCGACACAATCCCGGGGACCCCCTGTTAATACTGACACACTCCAGGGGACCCCTGTAAATACTGACACACTCCCGGGGACACCCTGTAACTACTGACACACTCCCGGGGACCCCCTGTTAATACTGACACACTCTCGGGGCACACTATAAATAATGACACACTCCTGGGGACCCCCTGTAAACACTGACACATTCCTGGGGACCCCTGTAAATACTGACACACTCCCGGGGACCCCTGTAAATACTGACACACACCCGGGGACTCCCTGTAAATACTAACACATTCCTGGGGACCCCTGTAAATACTGACACACTCCCGGGGACTCCCTGCAAATGTTGACACACTGCCGGGGACGCCTGTAAATACTGACACACTCCCAGGGACACTTGTAAATACTGACACACTCCCAGGGACCCCTGTAAATACTGACACACTCCCGGGGACACACTGTAAATACTGACACACTCCCCGGGGACCCCCTGTAAATACTGACACACTCCCGGGGACCCCCTGTAAATACTGACACACTCCCCGGGGACCCCCTGTAAATACTGACACACTCTCCGGGGACCACCTGTAAATACTGACACACTCCCGGGGACCCCCTGTAAATACTGACACACTCCCGGGGACCCCCTGTAAATACTGACACACTCCCCGGGGAACCCCTGTAAATACTGACACACTCCCGGGGACCCCCTGTTAATACTGACACACTCCCTGGGGACCCCCTGTAAATACTGACACACTCCCGGGGGCCCCCTGTAAATACTGACACACTCCCGGGGACCCCCTATAAATACTGACACACTCCCGGGGACACCTGTAAATACTGACACACACCCGGGGACTGCCTGTAAATACTGACACTATCCCTGGGGACCCCCTGTAAATACTGACACACTCCCAGGGCCACCCTGTAAATACTGACACACTCCCGGGGACCCCCTGTAGATACTGACACACTCCCGGGGCTTAGCCTGTAAATACTGACACACTCCCGGGAACATCCTGTAAATACTGACACACTCCCGGGCCCCCTGTAAATACTTACACACTCCCGGGGACACCCTGTTAATGCTGACACACTCCCGGTGATCCCCTGTAAATACTGACAAACTTGCGGGGACCCCCTGTAAATACTGACACATTCCTGGGGACCCCTGTAAATACTGACACACTCCCAGGGACCCTGTAAATACTGACACACTCCCCGGGGACCCCCTGTAAATACTGACACGCTCCCGGGGACCCCCTGTAAATGCTGACACACTCCTGCGGACTCCCCGTAAATACTGACACACTCCCGGGGACCCCCTGTAAATACTGACACACTCCCGGGAACTCCCTGTAAATACTGACACGCTACCGGGGACCCCCTGTAAACACTGACACATTCCCGGGGACCCCCTGTAAATACTGACACACTCCCGGGGACCCCCTGTAAATACTGACACACTCCCGGGGACCCCCTGTATATAATGACACTCTCCCGGGAACCCTCTGTTAATACTGAGACACTCCCGGGGACCCCCTTTAAATACTGACACAGTCCCGGGGACCCCCTGTAAATACTGACACACTCCCGGGGACCCTCTGTTAATACTGAGTCACTCTCGGGGACCCCCTGTAAATACTGACACACTCCCGGGAACTCCCTGTAAATACTGACACGCTACCGGGGACCCCCTGTAAACACTGACACATTCCCGGGGACCACCTGTAAATACTGACACACTCCCGGGAACCCCCTGTAAATACTGACACACTCCCGGGGACCCCCTGTAAATACTGACACACTCCCGGGGACCCCCTGTTAATACTGAGACACTCCCGGGGACCCCCTGTAAATACTGAGACACTCCCGGGGACCCCCTGTTAATGCTGAGACACTCCCGGGGACCCCCTGTAAATGCTGACACACTCCTGCGGACTCCCCGTAAATACTGACACACTCCCGGGGACCCCCTGTAAATACTGACACACTCCCGGGCACCCTCTCTTAATACGGAGTCACTCTCGGGAACCCCCTGTAAATACTGACACACTCCCGGGGACGCACTGTTAATACTGACAAACTCCCGGGGACCCCCTGCAAATACTGACACACTCCCCGGGTACCCTCTGAAAATACGGACACACTCCCGGGACCCCCTGTAAATACTGAGACACTCCCGTGGACCTCCTGTAAATACTGACACACTCCTGGGGACCCCCTGTAAATACTGACAAACTCGCGGGGTCCCCCTGTAATTACTGACGCACGCCTGGGGACCCCCTGTAAATACTGACACTCTCCCGGGGATATCCTGTAAATACTGGCACACTCACGGGGAGCTACTGTAAATACTGACACATTCGCGAGTACTCCCTTTGAACACTGACATACTCCCGGGACCCCCTTTCAATACTGACAAACTCCCGGGGACCCTCTGTTAATAGTGAGACACTCCCGGGGACCCCCATGTAAATACTGACACACTCCCTGGGACCCCCTGTAAATACTGACACACTCCCGGGGACCCTCTGTAAACACTGACACACTCCCGGGGACCTCCTGTAAATACTGACACACTCCCGGGGACCCCCTGAAAACATTGGCACACTCCAGGAGACCCCCTGTAAATACTGACAAACTCGCGGGGACCCCATGTCAATACTGACACACTCCCGGGGACCCCTGTAAATACTGACACACTCGCGGGGACCCCCTGTAAATACTGACACTCTCCGGGGACCTCCTGTTAATATTGACGCACTCCCCGGGGACCCACTGTAAATACCGACACAATCCCGGGGACCCCCTGTTAATACTGACACACTCCAGGGGACCCCTGTAAATACTGACACACTCCCGGGGACACCCTGTAACTACTGACACACTCCCGGGGACCCCCTGTTAATACTGACACACTCTCGGGGCACACTATAAATAATGACACACTCCTGGGGACCCCCTGTAAACACTGACACATTCCTGGGGACCCCTGTAAATACTGACACACTCCCGGGGACCCCTGTAAATACTGACACACACCCGGGGACTCCCTGTAAATACTAACACATTCCTGGGGACCCCTGTAAATACTGACACACTCCCGGGGACTCCCTGCAAATGTTGACACACTGCCGGGGACGCCTGTAAATACTGACACACTCCCAGGGACACTTGTAAATACTGACACACTCCCAGGGACCCCTGTAAATACTGACACACTCCCGGGGACACACTGTAAATACTGACACACTCCCCGGGGACCCCCTGTAAATACTGACACACTCCCGGGGACCCCCTGTAAATACTGACACACTCCCCGGGGACCCCCTGTAAATACTGACACACTCCCCGGGGACCACCTGTAAATACTGACACACTCCCGGGGACCCCCTGTAAATACTGACACACTCCCGGGGACCCCCTGTAAATACTGACACACTCCCCGGGGAACCCCTGTAAATACTGACACACTCCCGGGGACCCCCTGTTAATACTGACACACTCCCCGGGGACCCCCTGTAAATACTGACACACTCCCGGGGGCCCCCTGTAAATACTGACACACTCCCGGGGACCCCCTATAAATACTGACACACTCCCGGGGACACCTGTAAATACTGACACACACCCGGGGACTGCCTGTAAATACTGACACTATCCCCGGGGACCCCCTGTAAATACTGACACACTCCCAGGGCCACCCTGTAAATACTGACACACTCCCGGGGACCCCCTGTAGATACTGACACACTCCCGGGGCTTAGCCTGTAAATACTGACACACTCCCGGGAACATCCTGTAAATACTGACACACTCCCGGGCCCCCTGTAAATACTTACACACTCCCGGGGACACCCTGTTAATGCTGACACACTCCCGGTGATCCCCTGTAAATACTGACAAACTTGCGGGGACCCCCTGTAAATACTGACACATTCCTGGGGACCCCTGTAAATACTGACACACTCCCAGGGACCCTGTAAATACTGACACACTCCCCGGGGACCCCCTGTAAATACTGACACGCTCCCGGGGACCCCCTGTAAATGCTGACACACTTCTGCGGACTCCCCATAAATACTGACACACTCCCGGGGACCCCCTGTAAATACTGACACACTCCCGGGCACCCTCTCTTAATACTGAGTCACTCTCGGGAACCCCCTGTAAATACTTACACACTCCCGGGGACCCACTGTTAATGCTGACACACTCCTGGGGACTCCCTGTAAATACTGACACTCTCCCGGGGACCCCCTGTAAATACTGACACACTCCTGGGGACCCTCTGTTAATACTGAGTCACTCTCGGGGACCCCCTGTAAATACTGACACACTCCCGGGGACCCGCTGTAAATATGGACACATTCCCGGGGACCCCTGTAAATAATGACACACTCACGGCGAGCCACTGTAAATACTGACACACTCCCGGGGACCCCCTGCAAATACTGACACACTCCCCGGGTACCCTCTGAAAATACGGACACACTCCCGGGACCCCCTGTAAATACTGAGACACTCCCGTGGACCTCCTGTAAATACTGACACACTCCTGGGGACCCCCTGTAAATACTGACACACTCGCGGGGTTCCCCTGTAAATACTGACACACCCCTGGGGACCCCCTGTAAAAACTGACACTCTCCCGGGGATATCCTGTAAATACTGGCACACTCACGGGGAGCTACTGTAAATACTGACACATTCGCGAGTACCCCCTTTAAACACTGACATACTCCCGGGACCCCCTTTCAATACTGACAAACTCCCGGGGACCCTCTGTTAATAGTGAGACACTCCCGGGGACCCCCATGTAAATACTGACACACTCCCGGGGACCCGCTGTAAATACTGACACACTCCCGGGGACCCGCTGTAAACACTGACACACTCCCGGGGACCTCCTGTAAATACTGACACACTCCCGGAGACCCCCTGGAAACATTGGCACACTCCCGGAGACCCCCTGTAAAAACTGACAAACTCGCGGGGACCCCCTGTCAATACTGACACACTCCCGGGGACCCCGTGTAAATACTGACACACTCGCGGGGACCCCCAGTAAATACTGACACTCTCCGGGGACCTCCTGTTAATATTGACGCACTCCCCGGGGACCCACTGTAAATACCGACACAATCCCGCGGACCCCCTGTAAATACTGACACACTCCAGGGGACCCCTGTAAATACTGACACACTCCCGGGTTCACCCTGTAACTACTGACACACTCCCGGGGACCCCCTGTAAATACTAACACACTATCGGGGCACACTATAAAAAATGACACACTTCTGGGGACCCCCTGTAAACACTGACACATTCCTGGGGACCCCTGTAAATACTGACACACTCCCGGGGACCCCTGTAAATACTGACACACTCGCGGGGAATCCCTGTAAATACTAACACATTCCTGGGGACCCCTGTAAATACTGACACACTCCCGGGGAACTCCCTGCAAATGTTGACACACTGCCGGGGACCCCTGCAAATACTGACACACTCCCAGGGACACTTGTAAATACTGACACACTCCCAGGGACCCCTGTAAATACTGACACACTCCCGGGGACACACTGTAAATACTGACACACTCCCCGGGGACCCCCTGTAAATACTGACACACTCCCGGTGACCCCCTGTAAATACTGACACACTCCCCGGGGACCCCCTGTAAATACTGACACACTCCCCGGGGACCACCTGTAAATACTGACACACTCCCGGGGACCCCCTGTAAATACTGACACACTCCCGGGGACCCCCTGTAAATACTGACACACTCCCCGGGGACCCCCTGTAAATACTGACACACTCCCGGGGACCCCCTGTTAATACTGACACATTCCCCGGGGACCCCCTGTAAATACTGACACACTTCCGGGGACACCCTATAAATACTGACACACTCCCGGGGACACCTGTAAATACTGACACACACCCGGGGACTGCCTGTAAATACTGACACTATCCCCGGGGACCCCCTGTAAATACTGCCACACTCCCAGGGCCACCCTGTAAATACTGACACACTCCCGGGGACCCCCTGTAGATACTGACACACTCCCGGGGCTTAGCCTGTAAATACTGACACACTCCCGGGGACATCCTGTAAATACTGACACACTCCCGGGGACCCCTGTAAATACTGACACACTCCCGGGGACCCCCTGTTAATGCTGACACACTCCCGGTGACCCCCTGTAAATACTGACAAACTTGCGGGGACCCCCTGTAAATACTGACACACTCCCGGGGACCCCCTGTAAATACTGACACACCCCCAGGGACCCCCTGTAAATACTGACACACTCCGGGGACTCCCTTTAAATACTGACACATTCCTGGCGACCCCTGTAAATACTGACACACTTCCAGGGACACTTGTAAATACTGACACACTCCCGGGGACCCTGTAAATACTGACACACACCCCGGGGACCCCCTGTAAATACTGACACGCTCCCGGGGACCCCCTGAAAATACGGACACACTCCCGGGACCCCGTGTAAATACTGAGACACTCCCGTGGACCTCCTGTAAATACTGACACACTCCCGGGGACCCCCTGGAAACATTGGCACACTCCCGGAGACCCCCTGTAAATACTGACAAACTCGCGGGGAGCCCCTGTCAATACTCACACACTCCCGGGGACCCCCTGTAAATACTGACACTCTCCGGGGACCTCCTGTTAATATTGACGCACTCCCCGGGGACCCACTGTAAATACCGACACAATCCCGGGGACCCCCTGTAAATACTGACACACTCCAGGGGACCCCTGTAAATACTGACACACTCCCGGGGACACCCTGTAACTACTGACACACTCCCGGGGACCCCCTGTAAATACTGACACACTCTCGGGGCACACTATAAATAATGACACACTCCTGGGGACCCCCTGTAAACACTGACACATTCCTGGGGACCCCTGTAAATACTGACACACTCCCGGGGACCCCTGTAAATAATGACACACTCCCGGGGACTCCCTGTAAATACTAACACATTCCTGGGGACCCCTATAAATACTGACACACTCCCGGGGACTCCCTGCAAATGTTGACACACTGCCGGGGACCCCTGTAAATACTGACACACTCCCAGGGACACTTGTAAATACTGACACACTCCCAGGGACCCCTGTAAATACTGACACACTCCCGGGGACACACTGTAAATACTGACACACTCCCCGGGGACCCCCTGTAAATACTGACACACTTCCGGGGACACTTGTAAATACTGTCACACTCCCGGGGACCCCCTGTAAATACTGACACACTCCCCGGGGACCCCCTGTAAATACTGACACACTCCCCGGGGACCACCTGTAAATACTGACACAATCCAGGGGACCCCCTGTAAATACTGACACACTCCCCGGGGACCCCCTGTAAATACTGACACACTCCCGGGGACCCCCTGTTAATACTGACACACTCCCCGGGGACCCCCTGTAAATACTGACACACTCCCGGGGGCCCCCTGTAAATACTGACACACTCCCGGGGACCCCCTATAAATACTGACACACTCCCGGGGACACCTGTAAATACTGACACACACCCGGGGACTGCCTGTAAATACTGACACTATCCCCGGGGACCCCCTGTTAATACTGCCACACTCACAGGGCCACCCTGTAAATACTGAGACACTCCCGGGGACCCCCTGTAAATACTGACACACTCCCGGGGACCCCCTATAAATACTGACACACTCCCGGGGACACCTGTAAATACTGACACAATCCAGGGGACCCCCTGTAAATACTGACACACTCCCCGGGGACCCCCTGTAAATACTGACACACTCCCGGGGACCCCCTGTTAATACTGAGACACTCCCGGGGACCCCCTGTAAATACTGAGACACTCCCGGAGACCCCCTGTTAATGCTGAGACACTCCCGGGGACCCCCTGTAAATGCTGACACACTCCTGCGGACTCCCCGTAAATACTGACACACTCCCGGGGACCCCTGTAAATACTGACACGCTACCGGGGACCCCCTGTAAACACTGACACATTCCCGGGAACCCCCTGTAAATACTGACACACTCCCGGGGACCCACTGTTAATGCTGACACACTCCTGGGGACTCCCTGTAAATACTGACACTCTCCCGGGGACCCCCTGTAAATACTGACACACTCCTGGGGACCCTCTGTTAATACTGAGTCACTCTCGGGGACCCCCTGTAAATACTGACACACTCACGGCGAGCCACTGTAAATACTGACACACTCCCGGGGACCCCCTGCAAATACTGACACACTCCCCGGGTACCCTCTGAAAATACGGACACACTCCCGGGACCCCCTGTAAATACTGAGACACTCCCGTGGACCTCCTGTAAATACTGACACACTCCTGGGGACCCCCTGTAAATACTGACAAACTCGCGGGGTCCCCCTGTAATTACTGACACACGCCTGGGGACCCCCTGTAAAAACTGACACTCTCCCGGGGATATCCTGTAAATACTGGCACACTCACGGGGAGCTACTGTAAATACTGACACATTCGCGAGTACTCCCTTTGAACACTGACATACTCCCGGGACCCCCTTTCAATACTGACAAACTCCCGGGGACCCTCTGTTAATAGTGAGACACTCCCGGGGACCCCCATGTAAATACTGACACACTCCCTGGGACCCCCTGTAAATACTGACACACTCCCTGGGACCCCCTGTAAATACTGACACACTCCCGGGGACCCTCTGTAAACACTGACACACTCCAGGGGACCTCCTGTAAATACTGACACACTCCCGGGGACCCCCTGAAAACATTGGCACACTCCAGGAGACCCCGTGTAAATACTGACAAACTCGCGGGGACCCCCTGTCAATACTGACACACTCCCGGGGACCCCCTGTAAATACTGACACACTCGCGGGGACCCCCTGTAAATACTGACACTCTCCGGGGACCTCCTGTTAATATTGACGCATTCCCCGGGGACCCACTGTAAATACCGACACAATCCCGGGGACCCCCTGTTAATACTGACACACTCCAGGGGACCCCTGTAAATACTGACACACTCCCGGGGACACCCTGTAACTACTGACACACTCCCGGGGACCCCCTGTTAATACTGACACACTCTCGGGGCACACTATAAATAATGACACACTCCTGGGGACCCCCTGTAAACACTGACACATTCCTGGGGACCCCTGTAAATACTGACACACTCCCGGGGACCCCTGTAAATACTGACACACACCCGGGGACTCCCTGTAAATACTAACACATTCCTGGGGACCCCTGTAAATACTGACACACTCCCGGGGACTCCCTGCAAATGTTGACACACTGCCGGGGACGCCTGTAAATACTGACACACTCCCAGGGACACTTGTAAATACTGACACACTCCCAGGGACCCCTGTAAATACTGACACACTCCCGGGGACACACTGTAAATACTGACACACTCCCCGGGGACCCCCTGTAAATACTGACACACTCCCGGGGACCCCCTGTAAATACTGACACACTCCCCGGGGACCCCCTGTAAATACTGACACACTCTCCGGGGACCACCTGTAAATACTGACACACTCCCGGGGACCCCCTGTAAATACTGACACACTCCCGGGGACCCCCTGTAAATACTGACACACTCCCCGGGGAACCCCTGTAAATACTGACACACTCCCGGGGACCCCCTGTTAATACTGACACACTCCCTGGGGACCCCCTGTAAATACTGACACACTCCCGGGGGCCCCCTGTAAATACTGACACACTCCCGGGGACCCCCTATAAATACTGACACACTCCCGGGGACACCTGTAAATACTGACACACACCCGGGGACTGCCTGTAAATACTGACACTATCCCTGGGGACCCCCTGTAAATACTGACACACTCCCAGGGCCACCCTGTAAATACTGACACACTCCCGGGGACCCCCTGTAGATACTGACACACTCCCGGGGCTTAGCCTGTAAATACTGACACACTCCCGGGAACATCCTGTAAATACTGACACACTCCCGGGCCCCCTGTAAATACTTACACACTCCCGGGGACACCCTGTTAATGCTGACACACTCCCGGTGATCCCCTGTAAATACTGACAAACTTGCGGGGACCCCCTGTAAATACTGACACATTCCTGGGGACCCCCTGTAAACACTGACACATTCCCGGGGACCCTGTAAATACTGACACACTCCCGGGGACCCCCTGTAAATATTGACACACTCCCGGGGACCCCCTGTATATAATGACACTCTCCCGGGAACCCTCTGTTAATACTGAGACACTCCCGGGGACCCCCTTTAAATACTGACACAGTCCCGGGGACCCCCTGTAAATACTGACACACTCCCGGGGACCCTCTGTTAATACTGAGTCACTCTCGGGGACCCCCTGTAAATACTGACACACTCCCGGGAACTCCCTGTAAATACTGACACGCTACCGGGGACCCCCTGTAAACACTGACACATTCCCGGGGACCACCTGTAAATACTGACACACTCCCGGGAACCCCCTGTAAATACTGACACACTCCCGGGGACCCCCTGTAAATACTGACACACTCCCGGGGACCCCCTGTTAATACTGAGACACTCCCGGGGACCCCCTGTAAATACTGAGACACTCCCGGGGACCCCCTGTTAATGCTGAGACACTCCCGGGGACCCCCTGTAAATGCTGACACACTCCTGCGGACTCCCCGTAAATACTGACACACTCCCGGGGACCCCCTGTAAATACTGACACACTCCCGGGCACCCTCTCTTAATACGGAGTCACTCTCGGGAACCCCCTGTAAATACTGACACACTCCCGGGGACCCACTGTTAATGCTGACACACTCCTGGGGACTCCCTGTAAATACTGACACTCTCCCGGGGACCCCCTGTTAATACTGACACACTCCCCGGGGACCCCCTGTAAATACTGACACACTCCCGGGGGCCCCCTGTAAATACTGACACACTCCCGGGGACCCCCTATAAATACTGACACACTCCCGGGGACACCTGTAAATACTGACACACACCCGGGGACTGCCTGTAAATACTGACACTATCCCCGGGGACCCCCTGTTAATACTGCCACACTCACAGGGCCACCCTGTAAATACTGAGACACTCCCGGGGACCCCCTGTAAATACTGACACACTCCCGGGGACCCCCTATAAATACTGACACACTCCCGGGGACACCTGTAAATACTGACACAATCCAGGGGACCCCCTGTAAATACTGACACACTCCCCGGGGACCCCCTGTAAATACTGACACACTCCCGGGGACCCCCTGTTAATACTGAGACACTCCCGGGGACCCCCTGTAAATACTGAGACACTCCCGGAGACCCCCTGTTAATGCTGAGACACTCCCGGGGACCCCCTGTAAATGCTGACACACTCCTGCGGACTCCCCGTAAATACTGACACACTCCCGGGGACCCCTGTAAATACTGACACGCTACCGGGGACCCCCTGTAAACACTGACACATTCCCGGGAACCCCCTGTAAATACTGACACACTCCCGGGGACCCACTGTTAATGCTGACACACTCCTGGGGACTCCCTGTAAATACTGACACTCTCCCGGGGACCCCCTGTAAATACTGACACACTCCTGGGGACCCTCTGTTAATACTGAGTCACTCTCGGGGACCCCCTGTAAATACTGACACACTCACGGCGAGCCACTGTAAATACTGACACACTCCCGGGGACCC
Organism: Pristiophorus japonicus; assembly: GCF_044704955.1. Taxonomy (NCBI): domain Eukaryota; kingdom Metazoa; phylum Chordata; class Chondrichthyes; family Pristiophoridae; genus Pristiophorus; species Pristiophorus japonicus. Next base: position 519,039 of record NW_027252691.1, read on the forward strand.
CCTGCAAATACTGACACACTCCCCGGGTACCCTCTGAAAATACGGACACACTCCCGGGACCCCCTGTAAATACTGAGACACTCCCGTGGACCTCCTGTAAATACTGACACACTCCTGGGGACCCCCTGTAAATACTGACAAACTCGCGGGGTCCCCCTGTAATTACTGACACACGCCTGGGGACCCCCTGTAAAAACTGACACTCTCCCGGGGATATCCTGTAAATACTGGCACACTCACGGGGAGCTACTGTAAATACTGACACATTCGCGAGTACTCCCTTTGAACACTGACATACTCCCGGGACCCCCTTTCAATACTGACAAACTCCCGGGGACCCTCTGTTAATAGTGAGACACTCCCGGGGACCCCCATGTAAATACTGACACACTCCCTGGGACCCCCTGTAAATACTGACACACTCCCTGGGACCCCCTGTAAATACTGACACACTCCCGGGGACCCTCTGTAAACACTGACACACTCCAGGGGACCTCCTGTAAATACTGACACACTCCCGGGGACCCCCTGAAAACATTGGCACACTCCAGGAGACCCCGTGTAAATACTGACAAACTCGCGGGGACCCCCTGTCAATACTGACACACTCCCGGGGACCCCCTGTAAATACTGACACACTCGCGGGGACCCCCTGTAAATACTGACACTCTCCGGGGACCTCCTGTTAATATTGACGCATTCCCCGGGGACCCACTGTAAATACCGACACAATCCCGGGGACCCCCTGTTAATACTGACACACTCCAGGGGACCCCTGTAAATACTGACACACTCCCGGGGACACCCTGTAACTACTGACACACTCCCGGGGACCCCCTGTTAATACTGACACACTCTCGGGGCACACTATAAATAATGACACACTCCTGGGGACCCCCTGTAAACACTGACACATTCCTGGGGACCCCTGTAAATACTGACACACTCCCGGGGACCCCTGTAAATACTGACACACACCCGGGGACTCCCTGTAAATACTAACACATTCCTGGGGACCCCTGTAAATACTGACACACTCCCGGGGACTCCCTGCAAATGTTGACACACTGCCGGGGACGCCTGTAAATACTGACACACTCCCAGGGACACTTGTAAATACTGACACACTCCCAGGGACCCCTGTAAATACTGACACACTCCCGGGGACACACTGTAAATACTGACACACTCCCCGGGGACCCCCTGTAAATACTGACACACTCCCGGGGACCCCCTGTAAATACTGACACACTCCCCGGGGACCCCCTGTAAATACTGACACACTCTCCGGGGACCACCTGTAAATACTGACACACTCCCGGGGACCCCCTGTAAATACTGACACACTCCCGGGGACCCCCTGTAAATACTGACACACTCCCCGGGGAACCCCTGTAAATACTGACACACTCCCGGGGACCCCCTGTTAATACTGACACACTCCCTGGGGACCCCCTGTAAATACTGACACACTCCCGGGGGCCCCCTGTAAATACTGACACACTCCCGGGGACCCCCTATAAATACTGACACACTCCCGGGGACACCTGTAAATACTGACACACACCCGGGGACTGCCTGTAAATACTGACACTATCCCTGGGGACCCCCTGTAAATACTGACACACTCCCAGGGCCACCCTGTAAATACTGACACACTCCCGGGGACCCCCTGTAGATACTGACACACTCCCGGGGCTTAGCCTGTAAATACTGACACACTCCCGGGAACATCCTGTAAATACTGACACACTCCCGGGCCCCCTGTAAATACTTACACACTCCCGGGGACACCCTGTTAATGCTGACACACTCCCGGTGATCCCCTGTAAATACTGACAAACTTGCGGGGACCCCCTGTAAATACTGACACATTCCTGGGGACCCCCTGTAAACACTGACACATTCCCGGGGACCCTGTAAATACTGACACACTCCCGGGGACCCCCTGTAAATATTGACACACTCCCGGGGACCCCCTGTATATAATGACACTCTCCCGGGAACCCTCTGTTAATACTGAGACACTCCCGGGGACCCCCTTTAAATACTGACACAGTCCCGGGGACCCCCTGTAAATACTGACACACTCCCGGGGACCCTCTGTTAATACTGAGTCACTCTCGGGGACCCCCTGTAAATACTGACACACTCCCGGGAACTCCCTGTAAATACTGACACGCTACCGGGGACCCCCTGTAAACACTGACACATTCCCGGGGACCACCTGTAAATACTGACACACTCCCGGGAACCCCCTGTAAATACTGACACACTCCCGGGGACCCCCTGTAAATACTGACACACTCCCGGGGACCCCCTGTTAATACTGAGACACTCCCGGGGACCCCCTGTAAATACTGAGACACTCCCGGGGACCCCCTGTTAATGCTGAGACACTCCCGGGGACCCCCTGTAAATGCTGACACACTCCTGCGGACTCCCCGTAAATACTGACACACTCCCGGGGACCCCCTGTAAATACTGACACACTCCCGGGCACCCTCTCTTAATACGGAGTCACTCTCGGGAACCCCCTGTAAATACTGACACACTCCCGGGGACCCACTGTTAATGCTGACACACTCCTGGGGACTCCCTGTAAATACTGACACTCTCCCGGGGACCCCCTGTAAATACTGACACACTCCTGGGGACCCTCTGTTAATACTGAGTCACTCTCGGGGACCCCCTGTAAATACTGACACACTCACGGCGAGCCACTGTAAATACTGACAAACTCCCGGGGACCCCCTGCAAATACTGACACACTCCCCGGGTACCCTCTGAAAATACGGACACACTCCCGGGACCCCCTGTAAATACTGAGACACTCCCGTGGACCTCCTGTAAATACTGACACACTCCTGGGGACCCCCTGTAAATACTGACAAACTCGCGGGGTCCCCCTGTAATTACTGACGCACGCCTGGGGACCCCCTGTAAATACTGACACTCTCCCGGGGATATCCTGTAAATACTGGCACACTCACGGGGAGCTACTGTAAATACTGACACATTCGCGAGTACTCCCTTTGAACACTGACATACTCCCGGGACCCCCTTTCAATACTGACAAACTCCCGGGGACCCTCTGTTAATAGTGAGACACTCCCGGGGACCCCATGTAAATACTGACACACTCCCTGGGACCCCCTGTAAATACTGACACACTCCCGGGGACCCTCTGTAAACACTGACACACTCCCGGGGACCTCCTGTAAATACTGACACACTCCCGGGGACCCCCTGAAAACATTGGCACACTCCAGGAGACCCCCTGTAAATACTGACAAACTCGCGGGGACCCCATGTCAATACTGACACACTCCCGGGGACCCCTGTAAATACTGACACACTCGCGGGGACCCCCTGTAAATACTGACACTCTCCGGGGACCTCCTGTTAATATTGACGCACTCCCCGGGGACCCACTGTAAATACCGACACAATCCCGGGGACCCCCTGTTAATACTGACACACTCCAGGGGACCCCTGTAAATACTGACACACTCCCGGGGACACCCTGTAACTACTGACACACTCCCGGGGACCCCCTGTTAATACTGACACACTCTCGGGGCACACTATAAATAATGACACACTCCTGGGGACCCCCTGTAAACACTGACACATTCCTGGGGACCCCTGTAAATACTGACACACTCCCGGGGACCCCTGTAAATACTGACACACACCCGGGGACTCCCTGTAAATACTAACACATTCCTGGGGACCCCTGTAAATACTGACACACTCCCCGGGACTCCCTGCAAATGTTGACACACTGCCGGGGACGCCTGTAAATACTGACACACTCCCAGGGACACTTGTAAATACTGACACACTCCCAGGGACCCCTGTAAATACTGACACACTCCCGGGGACACACTGTAAATACTGACACACTCCCCGGGGACCCCCTGTAAATACTGACACACTCCCGGGGACCCCCTGTAAATACTGACACACTCCCCGGGGACCCCCTGTAAATACTGACACACTCCCCGGGGACCACCTGTAAATACTGACACACTCCCGGGGACCCCCTGTAAATACTGACACACTCCCGGGGACCCCCTGTAAATACTGACACACTCCCCGGGGACCCCCTGTAAATACTGACACACTCCCGGGGGCCCCCTGTAAATACTGACACACTCCCGGGGACCCCCTATAAATACTGACACACTCCCGGGGACACCTGTAAATACTGACACACACCCGGGGACTGCCTGTAAATACTGACACTATCCCCGGGGACCCCCTGTAAATACTGACACACTCCCAGGGCCACCCTGTAAATACTGACACACTCCCGGGGACCCCCTGTAGATACTGACACACTCCCGGGGCTTAGCCTGTAAATACTGACACACTCCCGGGAACATCCTGTAAATACTGACACACTCCCGGGCCCCCTGTAAATACTTACACACTCCCGGGGACACCCTGTTAATGCTGACACACTCCCGGTGATCCCCTGTAAATACTGACAAACTTGCGGGGACCCCCTGTAAATACTGACACATTCCTGGGGACCCCTGTAAATACTGACACACTCCCAGGGACCCTGTAAATACTGACACACTCCCCGGGGACCCCCTGTAAATACTGACACGCTCCCGGGGACCCCCTGTAAATGCTGACACACTTCTGCGGACTCCCCATAAATACTGACACACTCCCGGGGACCCCCTGTAAATACTGACACACTCCCGGGCACCCTCTCTTAATACTGAGTCACTCTCGGGAACCCCCTGTAAATACTTACACACTCCCGGGGACCCACTGTTAATGCTGACACACTCCTGGGGACTCCCTGTAAATACTGACACTCTCCCGGGGACCCCCTGTAAATACTGACACACTCCTGGGGACCCTCTGTTAATACTGAGTCACTCTCGGGGACCCCCTGTAAATACTGACACACTCCCGGGGACCCCTGTAAATAATGACACACTCACGGCGAGCCACTGTAAATACTGACACACTCCCGGGGACCCCCTGTAAATATGGACACATTCCCGGGGACCCCTGTAAATAATGACACACTCACGGCGAGCCACTGTAAATACTGACACACTCCCGGGGACCCCCTGCAAATACTGACACACTCCCCGGGTACCCTCTGAAAATACGGACACACTCCCGGGACCCCCTGTAAATACTGAGACACTCCCGTGGACCTCCTGTAAATACTGACACACTCCTGGGGACCCCCTGTAAATACTGACAAACTCGCGGGGTCCCCCTGTAAATACTGACACACCCCTGGGGACCCACTGTAAAAACTGACACTCTCCCGGGGATATCCTGTAAATACTGGCACACTCACGGGGAGCTACTGTAAATACTGACACATTCGCGAGTACCCCCTTTAAACACTGACATACTCCCGGGACCCCCTTTCAATACTGACAAACTCCCGGGGACCCTCTGTTAATAGTGAGACACTCCCGGGGACCCCCATGTAAATACTGACACACTCCCGGGGACCCGCTGTAAATACTGACACACTCCCGGGGACCCGCTGTAAACACTGACACACTCCCGGGGACCTCCTGTAAATACTGACACACTCCCGGAGACCCCCTGGAAACATTGGCACACTCCCGGAGACCCCCTGTAAAAACTGACAAACTCGCGGGGACCCCCTGTCAATACTGACACACTCCCGGGGACCCCGTGTAAATACTGACACACTCGCGGGGACCCCCAGTAAATACTGACACTCTCCGGGGACCTCCTGTTAATATTGACGCACTCCCCGGGGACCCACTGTAAATACCGACACAATCCCGCGGACCCCCTGTAAATACTGACACACTCCAGGGGACCCCTGTAAATACTGACACACTCCCGGGTTCACCCTGTAACTACTGACACACTCCCGGGGACCCCCTGTAAATACTAACACACTATCGGGGCACACTATAAAAAATGACACACTTCTGGGGACCCCCTGTAAACACTGACACATTCCTGGGGACCCCTGTAAATACTGACACACTCCCGGGGACCCCTGTAAATACTGACACACTCGCGGGGAATCCCTGTAAATACTAACACATTCCTGGGGACCCCTGTAAATACTGACACACTCCCGGGGAACTCCCTGCAAATGTTGACACACTGCCGGGGACCCCTGCAAATACTGACACACTCCCAGGGACACTTGTAAATACTGACACACTCCCAGGGACCCCTGTAAATACTGACACACTCCCGGGGACACACTGTAAATACTGACACACTCCCCGGGGACCCCCTGTAAATACTGACACACTCCCGGTGACCCCCTGTAAATACTGACACACTCCCCGGGGACCCCCTGTAAATACTGACACACTCCCCGGGGACCACCTGTAAATACTGACACACTCCCGGGGACCCCCTGTAAATACTGACACACTCCCGGGGACACCCTATAAATACTGACACACTCCCGGGGACACCTGTAAATACTGACACACACCCGGGGACTGCCTGTAAATACTGACACTATCCCCGGGGACCCCCTGTAAATACTGCCACACTCCCAGGGCCACCCTGTAAATACTGACACACTCCCGGGGACCCCCTGTAGATACTGACACACTCCCGGGGCTTAGCCTGTAAATACTGACACACTCCCGGGGACATCCTGTAAATACTGACACACTCCCGGGGACCCCTGTAAATACTGACACACTCCCGGGGACCCCCTGTTAATGCTGACACACTCCCGGTGACCCCCTGTAAATACTGACAAACTTGCGGGGACCCCCTGTAAATACTGACACACTCCCGGGGACCCCCTGTAAATACTGACACACCCCCAGGGACCCCCTGTAAATACTGACACACTCCGGGGACTCCCTTTAAATACTGACACATTCCTGGCGACCCCTGTAAATACTGACACACTTCCAGGGACACTTGTAAATACTGACACACTCCCGGGGACCCTGTAAATACTGACACACACCCCGGGGACCCCCTGTAAATACTGACACGCTCCCGGGGACCCCCTGAAAATACGGACACACTCCCGGGACCCCGTGTAAATACTGAGACACTCCCGTGGACCTCCTGTAAATACTGACACACTCGAGGGGACCCCCTGGAAACATTGGCACACTCCCGGAGACCCCCTGTAAATACTGACAAACTCGCGGGGAGCCCCTGTCAATACTCACACACTCCCGGGGACCCCCTGTAAATACTGACACACTCGCGGGCACCCCCTGTAAATACTGACACTCTCCGGGGACCTCCTGTTAATATTGACGCACTCCCCGGGGACCCACTGTAAATACCGACACAATCCCGGGGACCCCCTGTAAATACTGACACACTCCAGGGGACCCCTGTAAATACTGACACACTCCCGGGGACACCCTGTAACTACTGACACACTCCCGGGGACCCCCTGTAAATACTGACACACTCTCGGGGCACACTATAAATAATGACACACTCCTGGGGACCCCCTGTAAACACTGACACATTCCTGGGGACCCCTGTAAATACTGACACACTCCCGGGGACCCCTGTAAATAATGACACACTCCCGGGGACTCCCTGTAAATACTAACACATTCCTGGGGACCCCTATAAATACTGACACACTCCCGGGGACTCCCTGCAAATGTTGACACACTGCCGGGGACCCCTGTAAATACTGACACACTCCCAGGGACACTTGTAAATACTGACACACTCCCAGGGACCCCTGTAAATACTGACACACTCCCGGGGACACACTGTAAATACTGACACACTCCCCGGGGACCCCCTGTAAATACTGACACACTTCCGGGGACACTTGTAAATACTGTCACACTCCCGGGGACCCCCTGTAAATACTGACACACTCCCCGGGGACCCCCTGTAAATACTGACACACTCCCCGGGGACCACCTGTAAATACTGACACAATCCAGGGGACCCCCTGTAAATACTGACACACTACCCGGGGACCCCCTGTAAATACTGACACACTCCCGGGGACCCCCTGTTAATACTGACACACTCCCCGGGGACCCCCTGTAAATACTGACACACTCCCGGGGGCCCCCTGTAAATACTGACACACTCCCGGGGACCCCCTATAAATACTGACACACTCCCGGGGACACCTGTAAATACTGACACACACCCGGGGACTGCCTGTAAATACTGACACTATCCCCGGGGACCCCCTGTTAATACTGCCACACTCACAGGGCCACCCTGTAAATACTGACACACTCCCGGGGACCCCCTGTAGATACTGACACACTCCCGGGGCTTAGCCTGTAAATACTGACACACTCCCGGGGACATCCTGTAAATACTGACACACTCCCGGGGACCCCTGTAAATACTGACACACTCCCGGGGACCCCCTGTTAATGCTGACACACTCCCGGTGACCCCCTGTAAATACTGACACACTCCCGGGGACCCCCTGTTAATGCTGACACACTCCCGGTGACCCCCTGTAAATACTGACACACTCCCGGGGACATCCTGTAAATACTGACACACTCCCGGGGACCCCTGTAAATACTGACACACTCCCGGGGACCCCCTGTTAATGCTGACACACTCCCGGTGACCCCCTGTAAATACTGACAAACTTGCGGGGACCCCCTGTAAATACTGACACACTCTCGGGGACCCCCTATAAATACTGACACACCCCCAGGGACCCCCTGTAAATACTGACACACTCCCGGGGACTCCCTGTAAATACTGACACATTCCTGGGGACCCCTGTAAATACTGACACACTCCCGGGGACACACTGTAAATACTGACACACTCCCGGGGACCCTGTAAATACTGAAACACTCCCCGGGGACCCCCTGTAAATACTGACACGCTCCCGGGGACCCCCTGAAATTACTGACACACTCCCGGGGACCCCCTGTAAATACTGACACACTCCCGGGGACCCCCTGTAAATACTGACACACTCCCGGGGACCCCCTGAAAATACTGACACACTCCCGGGGACCCCCTGTAAATACCGACACAATCCCGGGGACCCCCTGTAAACACTGACACACTCCAGGGGACCCCTGTAAATACTGACACACTCCCGGGGACACCCTGTAACTACTGACACACTCCCGGGGACCCCCTGTAAACACTGACACAATCCTGGGGACACCTGTAAATACTGACACACTCCCGGGGACCCCTGTAAATACTGACACACTCCCGGGGACTCCCTGTAAATACTAACACATTCCTGGGGACCCCTGTAAATACTGACACACTCTCGGGGACTCCCTGCAAATGTTGACACACTGCCGGGGACCCCTGTAAATACTGACACACTCCCAGGGACACTTGTAAATACTGACACACTCCCAGGGACCCCTGTAAATACTGACACACTCCCGGGGACACACTCCCCGGGGACCCCCTGTAAATACTGACACACTTCCGGGTACACTTGTAAATACTGACACACTCCCGGGGACCCCCTGTAAATATTGACACACTCCCCGGGGTCCCCCTGTAAATACTGACACACTCCCCGGGGACCACCTGTAAATACTGACACACTCCCGGGGACACACTGTAAATACTAACACACTCCCGGGGACCCCCTGTAAATACTGACACACTCCCCGGGGACCCCCTGTAAATACTGACACACTCCCGGGGACCCCCTGTAAATACTGACACACTCCCCGGGGACCCCCTGTAAATACTGACACACTCCCCGGGGACCCCCTGTAAATACTGACACACTCCCGGGGGCCCCCTGTAAATACTGACACACTCCCGGGGACCCCCTATAAATACTGACACACTCCCCGGGGACCCCCTGTAAATACTGACACACTCCCAGGGACACCCTGTAAATACTGACACACTCCCGGGGACCCCCTGTAGATACTGACACACTCCCGGGGCTTAGCCTGTAAATACTGACACACTCCCGGGGACATCCTGTAAATACTGACACACTCCCGGGGACCCCTGTAAATACTGACACATTCCCGGGGACCCCCTGTTAATGCTGACACACTCCCGGGGACCCCGGTAAATACTGACACACTCCCGGGGACACACTCCCCGGGGACCCCCTGTAAATACTGACACACTTCCGGGTAGACTTGTAAATACTGACACACTCCCGGGGACCCCCTGTAAATACTGACACACTCCCCGGGGACCCCCTGTAAATACTGACACACTCCCCGGGGACCACCTGTAAATACTGACACACTCCCGGGGACACACTGTAAATACTAACACACTCCCGGGGACCCCCTGTAAATACTGACACACTCCCCGGGGACCCCCTGTAAATACTGACACACTCCCGGGGACCCCCTGTAAATACTGACACACTCCCCGGGGACCCCCTGTAAATACTGACACACTCCCGGGGACCCCCTGTTAATACTGACACACTCCCCGGGGACCCCCTGTAAATACTGACACACTCCCGGGGGCCCCCTGTAAATACTGACACACTCCCGGGGACCCCCTATAAATACTGACACACTCCCCGGGGACCCCCTGTAAATACTGACACACTCCCAGGGACACCCTGTAAATACTGACACACTCCCGGGGACCCCCTGTAGATACTGACACACTCTCGGGGCTTAGCCTGTAAATACTGACACACTCCCGGGGACATCCTGTAAATACTGACACACTCCCGGGGACCCCTGTAAATACTAACACATTCCTGGGGACCCCTGTAAATACTGACACACTCTCGGGGACTCCCTGCAAATGTTGACACACTGCCGGGGACCCCTGTAAATACTGACACACTCCCAGGGACACTTATAAATACTGACACACTCCCAGGGACCCCTGTAAATACTGACACACTCCCGGGGACACACTCCCCGGGGACCCCCTGTAAATACTGACACACTTCCGGGTACAGTTGTAAATACTGACACACTCCCGGGGACCCCCTGTAAATACTGACACACTCCCCGGGGTCCCCCTGTAAATACTGACACACTCCCCGGGGACCACCTGTAAATACTGACACACTCCCGGGGACACACTGTAAATACTAACACACTCCCGGGGACCCCCTGTAAATACTGACACACTCCCCGGGGACCCCCTGTAAATACTGACACACTCCCGGGGACCCCCTGTAAATACTGACACACTCCCCGGGGACCCCCTGTAAATACTGACACACTCCCGGGGACCCCCTGTTAATACTGACACACTCCCCGGGGACCCCCTGTAAATACTGACACACTCCCGGGGGCCCCCTGTAAATACTGACACACTCCCGGGGACCCCCTATAAATACTGACACACTCCCCGGGGACCCCCTGTAAATACTGACACACTCCCAGGGACACCCTGTAAATACTGACACACTCCCGGGGACCCCCTGTAGATACTGACACACTCCCGGGGCTTAGCCTGTAAATACTGACACACTCCCGGGGACATCCTGTAAATACTGACACACTCCCGGGGACCCCTGTAAATACTGACACATTCCCGGGGACCCCCTGTTAATGCTGACACACTCCCGGGGACCCCTGTAAATACTGACACACTCCGGGGACACACTCCCCGGGGACCCCCTGTAAATACTGACACACTTCCGGGTAGACTTGTAAATACTGACACACTCCCGGGGACCCCCTGTAAATACTGACACACTCCCCGGGGACCCCCTGTAAATACTGACACACTCCCCGGGGACCACCTGTAAATACTGACACACTCCCGGGGACACACTGTAAATACTAACACACTCCCGGGGACCCCCTGTAAATACTGACACACTCCCCGGGGACCCCCTGTAAATACTGACACACTCCCGGGGACCCCCTGTAAATACTGACACACTCCCTGGGGACCCCCTGTAAATACTGACACACTCCCGGCGACCCCCTGTTAATACTGACACACTCCCCGGGGACCCCCTGTAAATACTGACACACTCCCGGGGGCCCCCTGTAAATACTGACACACTCCCGGGGACCCCCTATAAATACTGACACACTCCCCGGGGACCCCCTGTAAATACTGACACACTCCCAGGGACACCCTGTAAATACTGACACACTCCCGGGGACCCCCTGTAGATACTGACACACTCCCGGGGCTTAGCCTGTAAATACTGACACACTCCCGGGGACATCCTGTAAATACTGACACACTCCCGGGGACCCCTGTAAATACTGACACATTCCCGGGGACCCCCTGTTAATGCTGACACACTCCCGGGGACCCCTGTAAATACTGACACACTCCCGGGGACTCCCTGTAAATACTAACACATTCCTGGGGACCCCTGTAAATACTGACACACTTCCCGGGGACCACCTGTAAATACTGACACACTCCCGGGGTCCCCCTGTAAATACTGACACACTCCCCCGGGACCCCCTGTAAATACTGACACACTCCCGGGGACCCCCTGTAAATACTGACACACTCCCCGGGGACCCCCTGTAACTACTGACACCCTCCCGGGGGTCCCCTGTAAATACAGACACACTCCCGGGGACCCCCTATAAATACTGACACACTCCCGGGGACACCTGTAAATACTGACACACACCCGGGGACCCCCTGTAAATACTGACACACTCCCAGGGCCACCCTGTAAATACTGACACACACCCGGGGACCCCCTGTAGATACTGACACATTCCCGGGGACCCCCTGTTAATGCTGACACACTCCCGGTGACCCCCTGTAAATACTGACAAACTTGCGGGGACCCCCTGTAAATACTGACACACCCCCAGGGACCCCCTGTAAATACTGACACACTCCCGGGGACTCCCTGTAAATACTGACACATTCCTGGGGACCCCTGTAAATACTGACACAGTCCCAGGGACACTTGTAAATACTGACACACTCCCGGGGACCCTGTAAATACTGACACACTCCCCGGGGACCCCCTGTAAATACTGACACGCTCCCGGGGACCCCCTGAAAATACTGACACACTCCCGGGGACCCCCTGTAAATACTGACACACTCCCGGGGGCCCCCTGTAAATACTGACGCACTCCCGGGGACCCCCTATAAATACTGACACACTCCCGGGGACACCCTGTAAATACCGACACAATCCCAGGGACCCCCTGTAAATACTGACACACTCCAGGGGACCCCTGTAAATACTGACACACTCCCAGGGACACTTGTAAATACTGACACACTCCCGGGGACCCCCTGTAAATACTGACACACTCCCGGGGACCCCCTATAAATACTGACACACTCCCGGGGACACCTGTAAATACTGACACACACCCGGGGACTGCCTGTAAATACTGACACTATCCCCGGGGACACACTGTAAATACTGACACACTCCCAGGGCCACCCTGTAAATACTGACACACTCCCGGGGGCCCCCTGTAAATACTTACACACTCCCGGGGACCCCCTATAAATACTGACACACTCCCGGGGACACCTGTCAATACTGACACACACCCGGGGACTGCCTGTAAATACTGACACACTCCCCGGGGACCACCTGTAAATACTGACACACTCCCGGGGACACACTGTAAATACTGACACACTCCCGGGGACCCCCTGTAAATACTGACACACTCCACGGGGACCCCCTGTGAATACTGACACACTCCCGGGGACCCCCTGTAAATACTGACACACTCCCGGGGACCCCCTGAAAATACTGACACACTCCCGGGGACCCCCTGTAAATACCGACACAATCCCGGGGACCCCCTGTAAACACTGACACACTCCAGGGGACCCCTGTAAATACTGACACACTCCCGGGGACACCCTGTAACTACTGACACGCTCCCGGGGACCCCCTGTAAACACTGACACATTCCTGGGGACCCCTGTAAATACTGACACACTCCCGGGGACCCCCTGTTAATGCTGACACACTCCCGGGGACCCCTGTAAATACTGACACACTCCCGGGGACTCCCTGTAAATACTAACACATTCCTGGGGACCCCTGTAAATACTGACACACTCCCGGGGACTCCCTGCAAATGTTGACACACTGCCGGGGACCCCTGTAAATACTGACACACTCCCTGGAACACTTGTAAATACTGACACACTCCCAGGGGCCCCTGTAAATACTGACACACTCATGGGGACACACTGTAAACACTGACACACTCCCCGGGGACCCCCTGTAAATACTGACACACTTCCGGGGACACTTGTAAATACTGACACACTCCCGGGGACCCCCTGTAAATACTGACACACTCCCGGGGACCCCCTGTTAATACTGACACACTCCCCGGGGACCCCCTGTAAATACTGACACACTCCCGGGGGCCCCCTGTAAATACTGACACACTCCCGGGGACCCCCTATAAATACTGGCACACTCCCCGGGGACCCCCTGTAAATACTGACACACTCCCAGGGACACCCTGTAAATACTGACACACTCCCGGGGACCCCCTGTAGATACTGACACACTCCCGGGGCTTAGCCTGTAAATACTGACACACTCCCGGGGACATCCTGTAAATACTGACACACTCCCGGGGACCCCTGTAAATACTGACACATTCCCGGGGACCCCCTGTTAATGCTGACACACTCCCGGGGACCCCTGTAAATACTGACACACTCCCGGGGACTCCCTGTAAATACTAACACATTCCTGGGGACCCCTGTAAATACTGACACACTTCCCGGGGACCACCTGTAAATACTGACACACTCCCGGGGTCCCCCTGTAAATACTGACACACTCCCCCGGGACCCCCTGTAAATACTGACACACTCCCGGGGACCCCCTGTAAATACTGACACACTCCCCGGGGACCCCCTGTAACTACTGACACCCTCCCGGGGGTCCCCTGTAAATACAGACACACTCCCGGGGACCCCCTATAAATACTGACACACTCCCGGGGACACCTGTAAATACTGACACACACCCGGGGACCCCCTGTAAATACTGACACACTCCCAGGGCCACCCTGTAAATACTGACACACACCCGGGGACCCCCTGTAGATACTGACACATTCCCGGGGACCCCCTGTTAATGCTGACACACTCCCGGTGACCCCCTGTAAATACTGACAAACTTGCGGGGACCCCCTGTAAATACTGACACACCCCCAGGGACCCCCTGTAAATACTGACACACTCCCGGGGACTCCCTGTAAATACTGACACATTCCTGTGGACCCCTGTAAATACTGACACAGTCCCAGGGACACTTGTAAATACTGACACACTCCCGGGGACCCTGTAAATACTGACACACTCCCGGGGACCCCCTGTAGATACTGACACACTCCCGGGGCTTAGCCTGTAAATACTGACACACTCCCGGGGACATCCTGTAAATACTGACACACTCCCGGGGACCCCTGTAAATACTGACACACTCCCGGGGACCCCCTGTTAATGCTGACACACTCCCGGTGACCCCCTGTAAATACTGACACACTCCCGGGGACCCCCTGTTAATGCTGACACACTCCCGGTGACCCCCTGTAAATACTGACACACTCCCGGGGACATCCTGTAAATACTGACACACTCCCGGGGACCCCTGTAAATACTGACACACTCCCGGGGACCCCCTGTTAATGCTGACACACTCCCGGTGACCCCCTGTAAATACTGACAAACTTGCGGGGACCCCCTGTAAATACTGACACACTCTCGGGGACCCCCTGTAAATACTGACACACCCCCAGGGACCCCCTGTAAATACTGACACACTCCCGGGGACTCCCTGTAAATACTGACACATTCCTGGGGACCCCTGTAAATACTGACACACTCCCGGGGACACACTGTAAATACTGACACACTCCCGGGGACCCTGTAAATACTGAAACACTCCCCGGGGACCCCCTGTAAATACTGACACGCTCCCGGGGACCCCCTGAAATTACTGACACACTCCCGGGGACCCCCTGTAAATACTGACACACTCCCGGGGACCCCCTGTAAATACTGACACACTCCCGGGGACCCCCTGAAAATACTGACACACTCCCGGGGACCCCCTGTAAATACCGACACAATCCCGGGGACCCCCTGTAAACACTGACACACTCCAGGGGACCCCTGTAAATACTGACACACTCCCGGGGACACCCTGTAACTACTGACACACTCCCGGGGACCCCCTGTAAACACTGACACATTCCTGGGGACACCTGTAAATACTGACACACTCCCGGGGACCCCTGTAAATACTGACACACTCCCGGGGACTCCCTGTAAATACTAACACATTCCTGGGGACCCCTGTAAATACTGACACACTCTCGGGGACTCCCTGCAAATGTTGACACACTGCCGGGGACCCCTGTAAATACTGACACACTCCCAGGGACACTTGTAAATACTGACACACTCCCAGGGACCCCTGTAAATACTGACACACTCCCGGGGACACACTCCCCGGGGACCCCCTGTAAATACTGACACACTTCCGGGTACACTTGTAAATACTGACACACTCCCGGGGACCCCCTGTAAATATTGACACACTCCCCGGGGTCCCCCTGTAAATACTGACACACTCCCCGGGGACCACCTGTAAATACTGACACACTCCCGGGGACACACTGTAAATACTAACACACTCCCGGGGACCCCCTGTAAATACTGACACACTCCCCGGGGACCCCCTGTAAATACTGACACACTCCCGGGGACCCCCTGTAAATACTGACACACTCCCCGGGGACCCCCTGTAAATACTGACACACTCCCGGGGACCCCCTGTTAATACTGACACACTCCCCGGGGACCCCCTGTAAATACTGACACACTCCCGGGGGCCCCCTGTAAATACTGACACACTCCCGGGGACCCCCTATAAATACTGACACACTCCCCGGGGACCCCCTGTAAATACTGACACACTCCCAGGGACACCCTGTAAATACTGACACACTCCCGGGGACCCCCTGTAGATACTGACACACTCCCAGGGCTTAGCCTGTAAATACTGACACACTCCCGGGGACATCCTGTAAATACTGACACACTCCCGGGGACCCCTGTAAATACTGACACATTCCCGGGGACCCCCTGTTAATGCTGACACACTCCCGGGGACCCCGGTAAATACTGACACACTCCCGGGGACACACTCCCCGGGGACCCCCTGTAAATACTGACACACTTCCGGGTAGACTTGTAAATACTGACACACTCCCGGGGACCCCCTGTAAATACTGACACACTCCCCGGGGACCCCCTGTAAATACTGACACACTCCCCGGGGACCACCTGTAAATACTGACACACTCCCGGGGACACACTGTAAATACTAACACACTCCCGGGGACCCCCTGTAAATACTGACACACTCCCCGGGGACCCCCTGTAAATACTGACACACTCCCGGGGACCCCCTGTAAATACTGACACACTCCCCGGGGACCCCCTGTAAATACTGACACACTCCCGGGGACCCCCTGTTAATACTGACACACTCCCCGGGGACCCCCTGTAAATACTGACACACTCCCGGGGGCCCCCTGTAAATACTGACACACTCCCGGGGACCCCCTATAAATACTGACACACTCCCCGGGGACCCCCTGTAAATACTGACACACTCCCAGGGACACCCTGTAAATACTGACACACTCCCGGGGACCCCCTGTAGATACTGACACACTCCCGGGGCTTAGCCTGTAAATACTGACACACTCCCGGGGACATCCTGTAAATACTGACACACTCCCGGGGACCCCTGTAAATACTAACACATTCCTGGGGACCCCTGTAAATACTGACACACTCTCGGGGACTCCCTGCAAATGTTGACACACTGCCGGGGACCCCTGTAAATACTGACACACTCCCAGGGACACTTATAAATACTGACACACTCCCAGGGACCCCTGTAAATACTGACACACTCCCGGGGACACACTCCCCGGGGACCCCCTGTAAATACTGACACACTTCCGGGTACAGTTGTAAATACTGACACACTCCCGGGGACCCCCTGTAAATACTGACACACTCCCCGGGGTCCCCCTGTAAATACTGACACACTCCCCGGGGACCACCTGTAAATACTGACACACTCCCGGGGACACACTGTAAATACTAACACACTCCCGGGGACCCCCTGTAAATACTGACACACTCCCCGGGGACCCCCTGTAAATACTGACACACTCCCGGGGACCCCCTGTAAATACTGACACACTCCCCGGGGACCCCCTGTAAATACTGACACACTCCCGGGGACCCCCTGTTAATACTGACACACTCCCCGGGGACCCCCTGTAAATACTGACACACTCCCGGGGGCCCCCTGTAAATACTGACACACTCCCGGGGACCCCCTATAAATACTGACACACTCCCCGGGGACCCCCTGTAAATACTGACACACTCCCAGGGACACCCTGTAAATACTGACACACTCCCGGGGACCCCCTGTAGATACTGACACACTCCCGGGGCTTAGCCTGTAAATACTGACACACTCCCGGGGACATCCTGTAAATACTGACACACTCCCGGGGACCCCTGTAAATACTGACACATTCCCGGGGACCCCCTGTTAATGCTGACACACTCCCGGGGACCCCTGTAAATACTGACACACTCCGGGGACACACTCCCCGGGGACCCCCTGTAAATACTGACACACTTCCGGGTAGACTTGTAAATACTGACACACTCCCGGGGACCCCCTGTAAATACTGACACACTCCCCGGGGACCCCCTGTAAATACTGACACACTCCCCGGGGACCACCTGTAAATACTGACACACTCCCGGGGACACACTGTAAATACTAACACACTCCCGGGGACCCCCTGTAAATACTGACACACTCCCCGGGGACCCCCTGTAAATACTGACACACTCCCGGGGACCCCCTGTAAATACTGACACACTCCCTGGGGACCCCCTGTAAATACTGACACACTCCCGGCGACCCCCTGTTAATACTGACACACTCCCCGGGGACCCCCTGTAAATACTGACACACTCCCGGGGGCCCCCTGTAAATACTGACACACTCCCGGGGACCCCCTATAAATACTGACACACTCCCCGGGGACCCCCTGTAAATACTGACACACTCCCAGGGACACCCTGTAAATACTGACACACTCCCGGGGACCCCCTGTAGATACTGACACACTCCCGGGGCTTAGCCTGTAAATACTGACACACTCCCGGGAACATCCTGTAAATACTGACACACTCCCGGGGACCCCTGTAAATACTGACACATTCCCGGGGACCCCCTGTTAATGCTGACACACTCCCGGGGACCCCTGTAAATACTGACACACTCCCGGGGACTCCCTGTAAATACTAACACATTCCTGGGGACCCCTGTAAATACTGACACACTTCCCGGGGACCACCTGTAAATACTGACACACTCCCGGGGTCCCCCTGTAAATACTGACACACTCCCCCGGGACCCCCTGTAAATACTGACACACTCCCGGGGACCCCCTGTAAATACTGACACACTCCCCGGGGACCCCCTGTAACTACTGACACCCTCCCGGGGGTCCCCTGTAAATACAGACACACTCCCGGGGACCCCCTATAAATACTGACACACTCCCGGGGACACCTGTAAATACTGACACACACCCGGGGACCCCCTGTAAATACTGACACACTCCCAGGGCCACCCTGTAAATACTGACACACACCCGGGGACCCCCTGTAGATACTGACACATTCCCGGGGACCCCCTGTTAATGCTGACACACTCCCGGTGACCCCCTGTAAATACTGACAAACTTGCGGGGACCCCCTGTAAATACTGACACACCCCCAGGGACCCCCTGTAAATACTGACACACTCCCGGGGACTCCCTGTAAATACTGACACATTCCTGGGGACCCCTGTAAATACTGACACAGTCCCAGGGACACTTGTAAATACTGACACACTCCCGGGGACCCTGTAAATACTGACACACTCCCCGGGGACCCCCTGTAAATACTGACACGCTCCCGGGGACCCCCTGAAAATACTGACACACTCCCGGGGACCCCCTGTAAATACTGACACACTCCCGGGGGCCCCCTGTAAATACTGACGCACTCCCGGGGACCCCCTATAAATACTGACACACTCCCGGGGACACCCTGTAAATACCGACACAATCCCAGGGACCCCCTGTAAATACTGACACACTCCAGGGGACCCCTGTAAATACTGACACACTCCCAGGGACACTTGTAAATACTGACACACTCCCGGGGACCCCCTGTAAATACTGACACACTCCCGGGGACCCCCTATAAATACTGACACACTCCCGGGGACACCTGTAAATACTGACACACACCCGGGGACTGCCTGTAAATACTGACACTATCCCCGGGGACACACTGTAAATACTGACACACTCCCAGGGCCACCCTGTAAATACTGACACACTCCCGGGGGCCCCCTGTAAATACTTACACACTCCCGGGGACCCCCTATAAATACTGACACACTCCCGGGGACACCTGTCAATACTGACACACACCCGGGGACTGCCTGTAAATACTGACACACTCCCCGGGGACCACCTGTAAATACTGACACACTCCCGGGGACACACTGTAAATACTGACACACTCCCGGGGACCCCCTGTAAATACTGACACACTCCACGGGGACCCCCTGTGAATACTGACACACTCCCGGGGACCCCCTGTAAATACTGACACACTCCCGGGGACCCCCTGAAAATACTGACACACTCCCGGGGAACCCCTGTAAATACCGACACAATCCCGGGGACCCCCTGTAAACACTGACACACTCCAGGGGACCCCTGTAAATACTGACACACTCCCGGGGACACCCTGTAACTACTGACACGCTCCCGGGGACCCCCTGTAAACACTGACACATTCCTGGGGACCCCTGTAAATACTGACACACTCCCGGGGACCCCCTGTTAATGCTGACACACTCCCGGGGACCCCTGTAAATACTGACACACTCCCGGGGACTCCCTGTAAATACTAACACATTCCTGGGGACCCCTGTAAATACTGACACACTCCCGGGGACTCCCTGCAAATGTTGACACACTGCCGGGGACCCCTGTAAATACTGACACACTCCCTGGAACACTTGTAAATACTGACACACTCCCAGGGGCCCCTGTAAATACTGACACACTCATGGGGACACACTGTAAACACTGACACACTCCCCGGGGACCCCCTGTAAATACTGACACACTTCCGGGGACACTTGTAAATACTGACACACTCCCGGGGACCCCCTGTAAATACTGACACACTCCCGGGGACCCCCTGTTAATACTGACACACTCCCCGGGGACCCCCTGTAAATACTGACACACTCCCGGGGGCCCCCTGTAAATACTGACACACTCCCGGGGACCCCCTATAAATACTGACACACTCCCCGGGGACCCCCTGTAAATACTGACACACTCCCAGGGACACCCTGTAAATACTGACACACTCCCGGGGACCCCCTGTAGATACTGACACACTCCCGGGGCTTAGCCTGTAAATACTGACACACTCCCGGGGACATCCTGTAAATACTGACACACTCCCGGGGACCCCTGTAAATACTGACACATTCCCGGGGACCCCCTGTTAATGCTGACACACTCCCGGGGACCCCTGTAAATACTGACACACTCCCGGGGACTCCCTGTAAATACTAACACATTCCTGGGGACCCCTGTAAATACTGACACACTTCCCGGGGACCACCTGTAAATACTGACACACTCCCGGGGTCCCCCTGTAAATACTGACACACTCCCCCGGGACCCCCTGTAAATACTGACACACTCCCGGGGACCCCCTGTAAATACTGACACACTCCCCGGGGACCCCCTGTAACTACTGACACCCTCCCGGGGGTCCCCTGTAAATACAGACACACTCCCGGGGACCCCCTATAAATACTGACACACTCCCGGGGACACCTGTAAATACTGACACACACCCGGGGACCCCCTGTAAATACTGACACACTCCCAGGGCCACCCTGTAAATACTGACACACACCCGGGGACCCCCTGTAGATACTGACACATTCCCGGGGACCCCCTGTTAATGCTGACACACTCCCGGTGACCCCCTGTAAATACTGACAAACTTGCGGGGACCCCCTGTAAATACTGACACACCCCCAGGGACCCCCTGTAAATACTGACACACTCCCGGGGACTCCCTGTAAATACTGACACATTCCTGGGGACCCCTGTAAATACTGACACAGTCCCAGGGACACTTGTAAATACTGACACACTCCCGGGGACCCTGTAAATACTGACACACTCCCCGGGGACCCCCTGTAAATACTGACACGCTCCCGGGGACCCCCTGAAAATACTGACACACTCCCGGGGACCCCCTGTAAATACTGACACACTCCCGGGGGCCCCCTGTAAATACTGACGCACTCCCGGGGACCCCCTATAAATACTGACACACTCCCGGGGACACCCTGTAAATACCGACACAATCCCAGGGACCCCCTGTAAATACTGACACACTCCAGGGGACCCCTGTAAATACTGACACACTCCCAGGGACACTTGTAAATACTGACACACTCCCGGGGACCCCCTGTAAATACTGACACACTCCCGGGGACCCCCTATAAATACTGACACACTCCCGGGGACACCTGTAAATACTGACACACACCTGGGGACTGCCTGTAAATACTGACACTATCCCCGGGGACACACTGTAAATACTGACACACTCCCAGGGCCACCCTGTAAATACTGACACACTCCCGGGGGCCCCCTGTAAATACTTACACACTCCCGGGGACCCCCTATAAATACTGACACACTCCCGGGGACACCTGTCAATACTGACACACACCCGGGGACTGCCTGTAAATACTGACACACTCCCCGGGGACCACCTGTAAATACTGACACACTCCCGGGGACACACTGTAAATACTGACACACTCCCGGGGACCCCCTGTAAATACTGACAAACTCCACGGGGACCCCCTGTGAATACTGACACACTCCCGGGGACCCCCTGTAAATACTGACACACTCCCGGGGACCCCCTGAAAATACTGACACACTCCCGGGGACCCCCTGTAAATACCGACACAATCCCGGGGACCCCCTGTAAACACTGACACACTCCAGGGGACCCCTGTAAATACTGACACACTCCCGGGGACACCCTGTAACTACTGACACGCTCCCGGGGACCCCCTGTAAACACTGACACATTCCTGGGGACCCCTGTAAATACTGACACACTCCCGGGGACCCCCTGTTAATGCTGACACACTCCCGGGGACCCCTGTAAATACTGACACACTCCCGGGGACTCCCTGTAAATACTAACACATTCCTGGGGACCCCTGTAAATACTGACACACTCCCGGGGACTCCCTGCAAATGTTGACACACTGCCGGGGACCCCTGTAAATACTGACACACTCCCTGGAACACTTGTAAATACTGACACACTCCCAGGGGCCCCTGTAAATACTGACACACTCATGGGGACACACTGTAAACACTGACACACTCCCCGGGGACCCCCTGTAAATACTGACACACTTCCGGGGACACTTGTAAATACTGACACACTCCCGGGGACCCCCTGTAAATACTGACACACTCCCGGGGACCCCCTGTTAATACTGACACACTCCCCGGGGACCCCCTGTAAATACTGACACACTCCCGGGGGCCCCCTGTAAATACTGACACACTCCCGGGGACCCCCTATAAATACTGACACACTCCCCGGGGACCCCCTGTAAATACTGACACACTCCCAGGGACACCCTGTAAATACTGACACACTCCCGGGGACCCCCTGTAGATACTGACACACTCCCGGGGCTTAGCCTGTAAATACTGACACACTCCCGGGGACATCCTGAAAATACTGACACACTCCCGGGGACCCCTGTAAATACTGACACATTCCCGGGGACCCCCTGTTAATGCTGACACACTCCCGGGGACCCCTGTAAATACTGACACACTCCCGGGGACTCCCTGTAAATACTAACACATTCCTGGGGACCCCTGTAAATACTGACACACTTCCCGGGGACCACCTGTAAATACTGACACACTCCCGGGGTCCCCCTGTAAATACTGACACACTCCCCCGGGACCCCCTGTAAATACTGACACACTCCCGGGGACCCCCTGTAAATACTGACACACTCCCCGGGGACCCCCTGTAACTACTGACACCCTCCCGGGGGTCCCCTGTAAATACAGACACACTCCCGGGGACCCCCTATAAATACTGACACACTCCCGGGGACACCTGTAAATACTGACACACACCCGGGGACCCCCTGTAAATACTGACACACTCCCAGGGCCACCCTGTAAATACTGACACACACCCGGGGACCCCCTGTAGATACTGACACATTCCCGGGGACCCCCTGTTAATGCTGACACACTCCCGGTGACCCCCTGTAAATACTGACAAACTTGCGGGGACCCCCTGTAAATACTGACACACCCCCAGGGACCCCCTGTAAATACTGACACACTCCCGGGGACTCCCTGTAAATACTGACACATTCCTGGGGACCCCTGTAAATACTGACACAGTCCCAGGGACACTTGTAAATACTGACACACTCCCGGGGACCCTGTAAATACTGACACACTCCCCGGGGACCCCCTGTAAATACTGACACGCTCCCGGGGACCCCCTGAAAATACTGACACACTCCCGGGGACCCCCTGTAAATACTGACACACTCCCGGGGGCCCCCTGTAAATACTGACGCACACCCGGGGACCTCCTATAAATACTGACACACTCCCGGGGACACCCTGTAAATACCGACACAATCCCAGGGACCCCCTGTAAATACTGACACACTCCAGGGGACCCCTGTAAATACTGACACACTCCCAGGGACACTTGTAAATACTGACACACTCCCGGGGACCCCCTGTAAATACTGACACACTCCCGGGGACCCCCTATAAATACTGACACACTCCCGGGGACACCTGTAAATACTGACACACACCTGGGGACTGCCTGTAAATACTGACACTATCCCCGGGGACACACTGTAAATACTGACACACTCCCAGGGCCACCCTGTAAATACTGACACACTCCCGGGGGCCCCCTGTAAATACTTACACACTCCCGGGGACCCCCTATAAATACTGACACACTCCCGGGGACACCTGTCAATACTGACACACACCCGGGGACTGCCTGTAAATACTGACACACTCCCCGGGGACCACCTGTAAATACTGACACACTCCCGGGGACACACTGTAAATACTGACACACTCCCGGGGACCCCCTGTAAATACTGACACACTCCACGGGGACCCCCTGTGAATACTGACACACTCCCGGGGACCCCCTGTAAATACTGACACACTCCCGGGGACCCCCTGAAAATACTGACACACTCCCGGGGACCCCCTGTAAATACCGACACAATCCCGGGGACCCCCTGTAAACACTGACACACTCCAGGGGACCCCTGTAAATACTGACACACTCCCGGGGACACCCTGTAACTACTGACACGCTCCCGGGGACCCCCTGTAAACACTGACACATTCCTGGGGACCCCTGTAAATACTGACACACTCCCGGGGACCCCCTGTTAATGCTGACACACTCCCGGGGACCCCTGTAAATACTGACACACTCCCGGGGACTCCCTGTAAATACTAACACATTCCTGGGGACCCCTGTAAATACTGACACACTCCCGGGGACTCCCTGCAAATGTTGACACACTGCCGGGGACCCCTGTAAATACTGACACACTCCCTGGAACACTTGTAAATACTGACACACTCCCAGGGGCCCCTGTAAATACTGACACACTCATGGGGACACACTGTAAACACTGACACACTCCCCGGGGACCCCCTGTAAATACTGACACACTTCCGGGGACACTTGTAAATACTGACACACTCCCGGGGACCCCCTGTAAATACTGACACACTCGCCGGGGACCCCCTGTAAATACTGACACACTCCCCGGGGACCACCTGTAAATACTGACACACTCCCGGGGACACACTGTAAATACTGACACACTCCCGGGGACCCCCTGTAAATACTGACACACTCCACGGGGACCCCCTGTGAATACTGACACACTCCCGGGGACCCCCTGTAAATACTGACACACTCCCGGGGACCCCCTGAAAATACTGACACACTCCCGGGGACCCCCTGTAAATACCGACACAATCCCGGGGACCCCCTGTAAACACTGACACACTCCAGGGGACCCCTGTAAATACTGACACACTCCCGGGGACACCCTGTAACTACTGACACACTCCCGGGGACCCCCTGTAAACACTGACACATTCCTGGGGACCCCTGTAAATACTGACACACTCCCGGGGACCCCTGTAAATACTGACACACTCCCGGGGACTCCCTGTAAATACTAACACATTCCTGGGGACCCCTGTAAATACTGACACACTCTCAGGGACTCCCTGCAAATGTTGACACACTGCCGGGGACCCCTGTAAATACTGACACACTCCCAGGGACACTTGTAAATACTGACACACTCCCAGGGACCCCTGTAAATACTGACACACTCCCGGGGACACACTCCCCGGGGACCCCCTGTAAATACTGACACACTTCCGGGTACACTTGTAAATACTGACACACTCCCGGGGACCCCCTGTAAATACTGACACACTCCCCGGGGACCCCCTGTAAATACTGACACACTCCCCGGGGACCACCTGTAAATACTGACACACTCCCGGGGACACACTGTAAATACTAACACACTCCCGGGGACCCCCTGTAAATACTGATACACTCCCCGGGGACCCCCTGTAAATACTGACACACTCCCGGGGACCCCCTGTAAATACTGACACACTCCCCGGGGACCCCCTGTAAATACTGACACACTCCCGGGGACCCCCTGTTAATACTGACACACTCCCCGGGGACCCCCTGTAAATACTGACACACTCCCGGGGGCCCCCTGTAAATACTGACACACTCCCGGGGACCCCCTATAAATACTGACACACTCCCCGGGGACCCCCTGTAAATACTGACACACTCCCAGGGACACCCTGTAAATACTGACACACTCCCGGGGACCCCCTGTAGATACTGACACACTCCCGGGGCTTAGCCTGTAAATACTGACACACTCCCGGGGACATCCTGTAAATACTGACACACTCCCGGGGACCCCTGTAAATACTGACACATTCCCGGGGACCCCCTGTTAATGCTGACACACTCCCGGGGACCCCTGTAAATACTGACACACTCCCGGGGACTCCCTGTAAATACTAACACATTCCTGGGGACCCCTGTAAATACTGACACACTTCCGGGGACACTTGTAAATACTGACACACTCCCGGGGACCCCCTGTAAATACTGACACACTCCCCGGGGACCCCCTGTAAATACTGACACACTTCCCGGGGACCACCTGTAAATACTGACACACTCCCGGGGTCCCCCTGTAAATACTGACACACTCCACGGGGACCCCCTGTGAATACTGACACACTCCCAGGGCCACCCTGTAAATACTGACACACACCCGGGGACCCCCTGTAGATACTGACACATTCCCGGGGACCCCCTGTTAATGCTGACACACTCCCGGTGACCCCCTGTAAATACTGACAAACTTGCGGGGACCCCCTGTAAATACTGACACACCCCCAGGGACCCCCTGTAAATACTGACACACTCCCGGGGACTCCCTGTAAATACTGACACATTCCTGGGGACCCCTGTAAATACTGACACAGTCCCAGGGACACTTGTAAATACTGACACACTCCCGGGGACCCTGTAAATACTGACACACTCCCCGGGGACCCCCTGTAAATACTGACACGCTCCCGGGGACCCCCTGAAAATACTGACACACTCCCGGGGACCCCCTGTAAATACTGACACACTCCCGGGGGCCCCCTGTAAATACTGACGCACACCCGGGGACCTCCTATAAATACTGACACACTCCCGGGGACACCCTGTAAATACCGACACAATCCCAGGGACCCCCTGTAAATACTGACACACTCCAGGGGACCCCTGTAAATACTGACACACTCCCAGGGACACTTGTAAATACTGACACACTCCCGGGGACCCCCTGTAAATACTGACACACTCCCGGGGACCCCCTATAAATACTGACACACTCCCGGGGACACCTGTAAATACTGACACACACCTGGGGACTGCCTGTAAATACTGACACTATCCCCGGGGACACACTGTAAATACTGACACACTCCCAGGGCCACCCTGTAAATACTGACACACTCCCGGGGGCCCCCTGTAAATACTTACACACTCCCGGGGACCCCCTATAAATACTGACACACTCCCGGGGACACCTGTCAATACTGACACACACCCGGGGACTGCCTGTAAATACTGACACACTCCCCGGGGACCACCTGTAAATACTGACACACTCCCGGGGACACACTGTAAATACTGACACACTCCCGGGGACCCCCTGTAAATACTGACACACTCCACGGGGACCCCCTGTGAATACTGACACACTCCCGGGGACCCCCTGTAAATACTGACACACTCCCGGGGACCCCCTGAAAATACTGACACACTCCCGGGGACCCCCTGTAAATACCGACACAATCCCGGGGACCCCCTGTAAACACTGACACACTCCAGGGGACCCCTGTAAATACTGACACACTCCCGGGGACACCCTGTAACTACTGACACGCTCCCGGGGACCCCCTGTAAACACTGACACATTCCTGGGGACCCCTGTAAATACTGACACACTCCCGGGGACCCCCTGTTAATGCTGACACACTCCCGGGGACCCCTGTAAATACTGACACACTCCCGGGGACTCCCTGTAAATACTAACACATTCCTGGGGACCCCTGTAAATACTGACACACTCCCGGGGACTCCCTGCAAATGTTGACACACTGCCGGGGACCCCTGTAAATACTGACACACTCCCTGGAACACTTGTAAATACTGACACACTCCCAGGGGCCCCTGTAAATACTGACACACTCATGGGGACACACTGTAAACACTGACACACTCCCCGGGGACCCCCTGTAAATACTGACACACTTCCGGGGACACTTGTAAATACTGACACACTCCCGGGGACCCCCTGTAAATACTGACACACTCGCCGGGGACCCCCTGTAAATACTGACACACTCCCCGGGGACCACCTGTAAATACTGACACACTCCCGGGGACACACTGTAAATACTGACACACTCCCGGGGACCCCCTGTAAATACTGACACACTCCACGGGGACCCCCTGTGAATACTGACACACTCCCGGGGACCCCCTGTAAATACTGACACACTCCCGGGGACCCCCTGAAAATACTGACACACTCCCGGGGACCCCCTGTAAATACCGACACAATCCCGGGGACCCCCTGTAAACACTGACACACTCCAGGGGACCCCTGTAAATACTGACACACTCCCGGGGACACCCTGTAACTACTGACACACTCCCGGGGACCCCCTGTAAACACTGACACATTCCTGGGGACCCCTGTAAATACTGACACACTCCCGGGGACCCCTGTAAATACTGACACACTCCCGGGGACTCCCTGTAAATACTAACACATTCCTGGGGACCCCTGTAAATACTGACACACTCTCAGGGACTCCCTGCAAATGTTGACACACTGCCGGGGACCCCTGTAAATACTGACACACTCCCAGGGACACTTGTAAATACTGACACACTCCCAGGGACCCCTGTAAATACTGACACACTCCCGGGGACACACTCCCCGGGGACCCCCTGTAAATACTGACACACTTCCGGGTACACTTGTAAATACTGACACACTCCCGGGGACCCCCTGTAAATACTGACACACTCCCCGGGGACCCCCTGTAAATACTGACACACTCCCCGGGGACCACCTGTAAATACTGACACACTCCCGGGGACACACTGTAAATACTAACACACTCCCGGGGACCCCCTGTAAATACTGATACACTCCCCGGGGACCCCCTGTAAATACTGACACACTCCCGGGGACCCCCTGTAAATACTGACACACTCCCCGGGGACCCCCTGTAAATACTGACACACTCCCGGGGACCCCCTGTTAATACTGACACACTCCCCGGGGACCCCCTGTAAATACTGACACACTCCCGGGGGCCCCCTGTAAATACTGACACACTCCCGGGGACCCCCTATAAATACTGACACACTCCCCGGGGACCCCCTGTAAATACTGACACACTCCCAGGGACACCCTGTAAATACTGACACACTCCCGGGGACCCCCTGTAGATACTGACACACTCCCGGGGCTTAGCCTGTAAATACTGACACACTCCCGGGGACATCCTGTAAATA
This sequence comes from Pristiophorus japonicus, assembly GCF_044704955.1. Classification (NCBI taxonomy): domain Eukaryota; kingdom Metazoa; phylum Chordata; class Chondrichthyes; family Pristiophoridae; genus Pristiophorus; species Pristiophorus japonicus. The sequence continues at coordinate 549,381 of NW_027252691.1, forward strand.
CTGACACACTCCCGGGGACCCCTGTAAATACTGACACATTCCCGGGGACCCCCTGTTAATGCTGACACACTCCCGGGGACCCCTGTAAATACTGACACACTCCCGGGGACTCCCTGTAAATACTAACACATTCCTGGGGACCCCTGTAAATACTGACACACTTCCGGGGACACTTGTAAATACTGACACACTCCCGGGGACCCCCTGTAAATACTGACACACTCCCCGGGGACCCCCTGTAAATACTGACACACTTCCCGGGGACCACCTGTAAATACTGACACACTCCCGGGGTCCCCCTGTAAATACTGACACACTCCACGGGGACCCCCTGTGAATACTGACACACTCCCGGGGACCCCCTGTAAATACTGACACACTCCCCGGGGACCCCCTGTAACTACTGACACACTCCCGGGGACTCCCTGTAAATACTGACACATTCCTGGGGACCCCTGTAAATACTGACACACTCCCCGGGGACCCCCTGTAAATACTGACACACTCCCCGGGGACCACCTGTAAATACTGACACACTCCCGGGGACACACTGTAAATACTGACACAGTCCCGGGGACCCCCTGTAAATACTGACACACTCCACGGGGACCCCCTGTGAATACTGACACACTCCCGGGGACCCCCTGTAAATACTGACACACTCCCGGGGACCCCCTGAAAATACTGACACACTCCCGGGGACCCCCTGTAAATACCGACACAATCCCGGGGACCCCCTGTAAACACTGACACACTCCAGGGGACCCCCTGTAAATACTGACACACTCCCGGGGACCCCCTGTAAATACTGACACACTCCCCGGGGACCCCCTGTAAATACTGACACACTCCCGGGGACCCCCTGTTAATACTGACACACTCCCCGGGGACCCCCTGTAAATACTGACACACTCCCGGGGGCCCCCTGTAAATACTGACACACTCCCGGGGACCCCCTATAAATACTGACACACTCCCCGGGGACCCCCTGTAAATACTGACACACTCCCAGGGACACCCTGTAAATACTGACACACTCCCGGGGACCCCCTGTAGATACTGACACAATCCCGGGGCTTAGCCTGTAAATACTGACACACTCCCGGGGACATCCTGTAAATACTGACACACTCCCGGGGACCCCTGTAAATACTGACACATTCCCGGGGACCCCCTGTTAATGCTGACACACTCCCGGGGACCCCTGTAAATACTGACACACTCCCGGGGACTCCCTGTAAATACTAACACATTCCTGGGGACCCCTGTAAATACTGACACACTTCCGGGGACACTTGTAAATACTGACACACTCCCGGGGACCCCCTGTAAATACTGACACACTCCCCGGGGACCCCCTGTAAATACTGACACACTTCCCGGGGACCACCTGTAAATACTGACACACTCCCGGGGTCCCCCTGTAAATACTGACACACTCCACGGGGACCCCCTGTGAATACTGACACACTCCCGGGGACCCCCTGTAAATACTGACACACTCCCCGGGGACCCCCTGTAACTACTGACACACTCCCGGGGACTCCCTGTAAATACTGACACATTCCTGGGGACCCCTGTAAATACTGACACACTCCCCGGGGACCCCCTGTAAATACTGACACACTCCCCGGGGACCACCTGTAAATACTGACACACTCCCGGGGACACACTGTAAATACTGACACACTCCCGGGGACCCCCTGTAAATACTGACACACTCCACGGGGACCCCCTGTGAATACTGACACACTCCCGGGGACCCCCTGTAAATACTGACACACTCCCGGGGACCCCCTGAAAATACTGACACACTCCCGGGGACCCCCTGTAAATACCGACACAATCCCGGGGACCCCCTGTAAACACTGACACACTCCAGGGGACCCCTGTAAATACTGACACACTCCCGGGGACACCCTGTAACTACTGACACACTCCCGGGGACCCCCTGTAAACACTGACACATTCCTGGGGACCCCTGTAAATACTGACACACTCCCGGGGACCCCTGTAAATACTGGCACACTCCCGGGGACTCCCTGTAAATACTAACACATTCCTGGGGACCCCTGTAAATACTGACACACTCTCGGGGACTCCCTGCAAATGTTGACACACTGCCGGGGACCCCTGTAAATACTGACACACTCCCAGGGACACTTGTAAATACTGACACACTCCCAGGGACCCCTGTAAATACTGACACACTCCCGGGGACACACTCCCCGGGGACCCCCTGTAAATACTGACACACTTCCGGGTACACTTGTAAATACTGACACACTCCCGGGGACCCCCTGTAAATACTGACACACTCCCCGGGGACCCCCTGTAAATACTGACACACTCCCCGGGGACCACCTGTAAATACTGACACACTCCCGGGGACACACTGTAAATACTAACACACTCCCGGGGACCCCCTGTAAATACTGACACACTCCCCGGGGACCCCCTGTAAATACTGACACACTCCCGGGGACCCCCTGTAAATACTGACACACTCCCGGGGACCCCCTGTTAATACTGACACACTCCCCGGGGACCCCCTGTAAATACTGACACACTCCCGGGGGCCCCCTGTAAATACTGACACACTCCCGGGGACCCCCTATAAATACTGACACACTCCCCGGGGACCCCCTGTAAATACTGACACACTCCCAGGGACACCCTGTAAATACTGACACACTCCCGGGGACCCCCTGTAGATACTGACACACTCCCGGGGCTTAGCCTGTAAATACTGACACACTCCCGGGGACATCCTGTAAATACTGACACACTCCCGGGGACCCCTGTAAATACTGACACATTCCCGGGGACCCCCTGTTAATGCTGACACACTCCCGGGGACCCCTGTAAATACTGACACACTCCCGGGGACTCCCTGTAAATACTAACACATTCCTGGGGACCCCTGTAAATACTGACACACTTCCGGGGACACTTGTAAATACTGACACACTTCCGGGGACCCCCTGTAAATACTGACACACTCCCCGGGGACCCCCTGTAAATACTGACACACTTCCCGGGGACCACCTGTAAATACTGACACACTCCCGGGGTCCCCCTGTAAATACTGACACTCTCCCCCGGGACCCCCTGTAAATACTGACACACTCCCCGGGGACCCCCTGTAAATACTGACACACTCCCCGGGGACCCCCTGTAACTACTGACACCCTCCCGGGGGTCCCCTGTAAATACTGACAATCCCGGGGACCCCCTATAAATACTGACACACTCCCGGGGACACCTGTAAATACTGACACACACCCGGGGACTGCCTGTAAATACTGACACTATCCCCGGGGACCCCCTGTAAATACTGACACACTCCCAGGGCCACCCTGTAAATACTGACACACTCCCGGGGACCCCCTGTAGATACTGACACATTCCCGGGGACCCCCTGTTAATGCTGACACACTCCCGGTGACCCCCTGTAAATACTGACAAACTTGCGGGGACCCCCTGTAAATACTGACACACCCCCAGGGACCCCCTGTAAATACTGACACACTCCCGGGGACTCCCTGTAAATACTGACACATTCCTGGGGACCCCTGTAAATACTGACACAGTCCCAGGGACACTTGTAAATACTGACACACTCCCGGGGACCCTGTAAATACTGACACACTCCCCGGGGACCCCCTGTAAATACTGACACGCTCCCGGGGACCCCCTGAAAATACTGACACACTCCCGGGGACCCCCTGTAAATACTGACACACTCCCGGGGGCCCCCTGTAAATACTGACACACTCCCGGGGACCCCCTATAAATACTGACACACTCCCGGGGACACCCTGTAAATACCGACACAATCCCAGGGACCCCCTGTAAATACTGACACACTCCAGGGGACCCCTGTAAATACTGACACACTCCCGGGGACACCCTGCAAATGTTGACACACTGCCGGGGACCCCTGTAAATACTGACACACTCCCAGGGACACTTGTAAATACTGACACACTCCCGGGGACCCCCTGTAAATACTGACACACTCCCGGGGACCCCCTATAAATACTGACACACTCCCGGGGACACCTGTAAATACTGACACACACCCGGGGACTGCCTGTAAATACTGACACTATCCCCGGGGACACACTGTAAATACTGACACACTCCCAGGGCCACCCTGTAAATACTGACACACTCCCGGGGGCCCCCTGTAAATACTTACACACTCCCGGGGACCCCCTATAAATACTGACACACTCCCGGGGACACCTGTCAATACTGACACACACCCGGGGACTGCCTGTAAATACTGACACTATCCCCGGGGACCCCCTGTAAATACTGACACACTCCCGGGGACATCCTGTAAATACTGACACACTCCCGGGGACATCCTGTAAATACTGACACACTCCCGAGGACCCCTGTAAATACTGACACACTCCCGGGGACTCCCTGTTAATGCTGACACACTCCCGGGGACCCCCTGTAAATACTGACACACTCCCGGGGACTCCCTGTTAATGCTGACACACTCCCGGGGACATCCTGTAAATACTGACACACTCCCGAGGACCCCTGTAAATACTGACACACTCCCGGGGACATCCTGTAAATACTGACACACTCCCGGGGACATCCTGTAAATACTGACACACTCCCGAGGACCCCTGTAAATACTGACACACTCCCGGGGACATCCTGTAAATACTGACACACTCCCGGTGACCCCATGTAAATACTGACAAACTTGCGGGGACCCCCTGTAAATACTGACACACTCCCGGGGACCCCCTGTAAATACTGACACACCCCTAGGGACCCCCTGTAAATACTGACACACTCCCGGGGACTCCCTGTAAATACTGACACATTCCTGGGTACCCCTGTAAATACTGACACACTCCCAGGGACACTTGTAAATACTGACACACTCTAAGGGCCACCCTGTAAATACTGACACACTCCCGGGGACCCCCTGTAGATACTGACACACTCCCGGGGCTTAGCCTGTAAATACTGACACACTCCCGGGGACATCCTGTAAATACTGACACACTCCCGGGGACCCCTGTAAATACTGACACACTCCCGGGGACCCCCTGTTAATGCTGACACACTCCCGGGGACCCCTGTAAATACTGACACACTCCCGGGGACTCCCTGTAAATACTAACACATTCCTGGGGACCCCTGTAAATACTGACACACTCCCGGGGACTCCCTGCAAATGTTGACACACTGCCGGGGACCCCTGTAAATACTGACACACTCCCTGGAACACTTGTAAATACTGACACACTCCCAGGGGCCCCTGTAAATACTGACACACTCATGGGGACACACTGTAAATACTGACACACTCCCCGGGGACCCCCTGTAAATACTGACACACTTCCGGGGACACTTGTAAATACTGACACACTCCCGGGGACCCCCTGTAAATACTGACACACTCCCCGGGGACCCCCTGTAAATACTGACACACTCCCCGGGGACCACCTGTAAATACTGACACACTCCCGGGGACACACTGTAAATACTGACACACTCCCGGGGACCCCCTGTAAATACTGACACACTCCACGGGGACCCCCTGTGAATACTGACACACTCCCGGGGACCCCCTGTAAATACTGACACACTCCCCGGTGACCCCCTGTAAATACTGACACACTCCCGGGGGTCCCCTGTAAATACTGACACACTCCCGGGTTCCCCCTATAAATACTGACACACTCCCGGGGACACCTGTAAATACTGACACACACCCGGGGACTGCCTGTAAATACTGACACTATCCCCGGGGACCCCCTGTAAATACTGACACACTCCCAGGGCCACCCTGTAAATACTGACACACTCCCGGGGACCCCCTGTAGATACTGACACACTCCCGGGGCTTAGCCTGTAAATACTGACACACTCCCGGGGACATCCTGTAAATACTGAAACACTCCCGGGGACATCCTGTAAATAATGACACACTCCCGGGGACCCCCTGTTAATGCTGACACACTCTCGGTGACCCCCTGTAAATACTGACACACTCCCGGGGACATCCTGTAAATACTGACACACTCCCGGGGACCCCCTGTAAATACTGACACACTCCCGGGGACATCCTTTAAATACTGACACATTCCCGGGGACCCCCTGTAAATACTGACACTCTCCCGGGGACCCCCTGTAAATACTGACACACTCCCCGGGGACCCCCTGTAAATACTGACACACTCCCGGGGACCCCCTGTTAATACTGACACACTCCCCGGGGACCCCCTGTAAATACTGACACACTCCCGGGGACCCCCTGTTAATACTGACACACTCCCCGGGGACCCCCTGTAAATACTGACACACTCCCGGGGGCCCCCTGTAGATACTGACACACTCCCGGGGCTTAGCCTGTAAATACTGACACACTCCCGGGGACATCCTGTAAATACTGACACACTCCCGGGGACCCCTGTAAATACTGACACACTCCCGGGGACCCCCTGTTAATGCTGACACACTCCCGGGGACCCCTGTAAATACTGACACACTCCCGGGGACTCCCTGTAAATACTAACACATTCCTGGGGACCCCTGTAAATACTGACACACTCCCGGGGACTCCCTGCAAATGTTGACACACTGCCGGGGACCCCTGTAAATACTGACACACTCCCTGGAACACTTGTAAATACTGACACACTCCCAGGGGCCCCTGTAAATACTGACACACTCATGGGGACACACTGTAAATACTGACACACTCCCCGGGGACCCCCTGTAAATACTGACACACTTCCGGGGACACTTGTAAATACTGACACACTCCCGGGGACCCCCTGTAAATACTGACACACTCCCCGGGGACCCCCTGTAAATACTGACACACTCCCCGGGGACCACCTGTAAATACTGACACACTCCCGGGGACACACTGTAAATACTGACACACTCCCGGGGACCCCCTGTAAATATTGACACACTCCACGGGGACCCCCTGTGAATACTGACACACTCCCGGGGACCCCCTGTAAATACTGACACACTCCCCGGTGACCCCCTGTAAATACTGACACCCTCCCGGGGGTCCCCTGTAAATACTGACACACTCCCGGGGACCCCCTATAAATACTGACACACTCCCGGGGACACCTGTAAATACTGACACACACCCGGGGACTGCCTGTAAATACTGACACTATCCCCGGGGACCCCCTGTAAATACTGACACACTCCCAGGGCCACCCTGTAAATACTGACACACTCCCGGGGACCCCCTGTAGATACTGACACACTCCCGGGGCTTAGCCTGTAAATACTGACACACTCCCGGGGACATCCTGTAAATACTGAAACACTCCCGGGGACCCCTGTAAATACTGACACACTCCCGGGGACCCCCTGTTAATGCTGACACACTCTCGGTGACCCCCTGTAAATACTGACAAACTTGCGGGGACCCTCTGTAAATACTGACACACCCCCAGGGACCCCCTGTAAATACTGACACACTCCCAGGGACTCCCTGTAAATACTGACACATTCCTGGGGACCCCTGTAAATACTGACACACTCCCAGGGACACTTGTAAATACTGACACACTCCCGGGGACCCTGTAAATACTGACACATTCCCGGGGACCCCCTGTAAATACTGACACGCTCCCGGGGACCCCCTGAAAATACTGACACACTCCCGGGGACCCCCTGTAAATACTGACACACTCCCGGGGGCCCCCTGTAAATACTGACACACTCCCGGGGACCCCCTATAAATACTGACACACTCCCGGGGACACCCTGTAAATACTGACACACTCCCTGGAACACTTGTAAATACTGACACACTCCCAGGGGCCCCTGTAAATACTGACACACTCATGGGGACACACTGTAAATACTGACACACTCCCCGGGGACCCCCTGTAAATACTGACACACTTCCGGGGACACTTGTAAATACTGACACACTCCCGGGGACCCCCTGTAAATACTGACACACTCCCCGGGGACCCCCTGTAAATACTGACACACTCCCCGGGGACCACCTGTAAATACTGACACACTCCCGGGGACACACTGTAAATACTGACACACTCCCGGGGACCCCCTGTAAATATTGACACACTCCACGGGGACCCCCTGTGAATACTGACACACTCCCGGGGACCCCCTGTAAATACTGACACACTCCCCGGTGACCCCCTGTAAATACTGACACCCTCCCGGGGGTCCCCTGTAAATACTGACACACTCCCGGGGACCCCCTATAAATACTGACACACTCCCGGGGACACCTGTAAATACTGACACACACCCGGGGACTGCCTGTAAATACTGACACTATCCCCGGGGACCCCCTGTAAATACTGACACACTCCCAGGGCCACCCTGTAAATACTGACACACTCCCGTGGACCCCCTGTAGATACTGACACACTCCCGGGGCTTAGCCTGTAAATACTGACACACTCCCGGGGACATCCTGTAAATACTGAAACACTCCCGGGGACCCCTGTAAATACTGACACACTCCCGGGGACCCCCTGTTAATGCTGACACACTCTCGGTGACCCCCTGTAAATACTGACAAACTTGCGGGGACCCTCTGTAAATACTGACACACCCCCAGGGACCCCCTGTAAATACTGACACACTCCCAGGGACTCCCTGTAAATACTGACACATTCCTGGGGACCCCTGTAAATACTGACACACTCCCAGGGACACTTGTAAATACTGACACACTCCCGGGGACCCTGTAAATACTGACACACTCCCGGGGACCCCCTGTAAATACTGACACGCTCCCGGGGACCCCCTGAAAATACTGACACACTCCCGGGGACCCCCTGTAAATACTGACACACTCCCGGGGGCCCCCTGTAAATACTGACACACTCCCGGGGACCCCCTATAAATACTGACACACTCCCGGGGACACCCTGTAAATACTGACACGCTCCCGGGGACCCCCTGAAAATACTGACACACTCCCGGGGACCCCCTGTAAATACCGACACAATCCCGGGGACCCCCTGTAAATACTGACACACTCCAGGGGACCCCTGTAAATACTGACACACTCCCGGGGACACCCTGTAACTACTGACACACTCCCGGTGACCCCCTGTAAATACTGACACACTCTCGGGGCACACTATAAATAATGACACACTCCCGGGGACCCCCTGTAAACACTGACACATTCCTGGGGACCCCTGTAAATACTGACACACTCCCGGGGACCCCTGTAAATACTGACACACTCCCGGGGACTCCCTGTAAATACTAACACATTCCTGGGGACCCCTGTAAATACTGACACACTCCCGGGGACTCCCTGCAAATGTTGACACACTGCCGGGGACCCCTGTAAATACTGACACACTCCCAGGGACCCCTGTAAATGCTGACACACTCCCGGGGACACACTGTAAATACTGACACACTCCCGGGGACCCCCTATAAATACTGACACACTCCCGGGGACACCTGTAAGTACTGAAACACACCCGGGGACTGCCTGTAAATACTGACACTATCCCCGGGGACCCCCTGTAAATACTGATACACTCCCAGGGCCACCCTGTAAATACTGACACACTCCCGGGGACCCCCTGTAGATACTGACACACTCCCGGGGCTTAGCCTGTAAATACTGACACACTCCCGGGGACATCCTGTCAATACTGACACACTCCCAGGGACACTTGTAAATACTGACACACTCCCGGGGACTCCCTGCAAATGTTGACACACTGCCGGGGACCCCCTGAAAATACTGACACACTCCCAGGGACACTTGTAAATACTGACACACTCCCAGGGACACTTGTAAATACTGACACACTTCCGGGGACACACTGTAAATACTGACACACTCCCCGGGGACCCCCTGTAAATACTGACACACTTCCGGGGACACTTGTAAATACTGACACACTCCCGGGGACACACTGTAAATACTGACACACTCCCGGGGACCCCCTGTAAATACTGACACACTCCCCCGGGGACCCCCTGTAAATACTGACACACTCCCGGGGACCCCCTGTAAATACTGACACACTCCCCGGGGACCCCCTGTAAATACTGACACCCTCCCGGGGGTCCCCTGTAAATACTGACGCACTCCCGGGGACCCCCTATAAATACTGACACACTCCCGGGGACACCTGTAAATACTGACACACACCCGGGGACTGCCTGTAAATACTGACACTATCCCCGGGGACCCACTGTAAATACTGACACACTCCCAGGGCCACCCTGTAAATACTGACACACTCCCGGGGACCCCCTGTAGATACTGACACACTCCCGGGGCTTAGCCTGTAAATACTGACACACTCCCGGGGACATCCTGTAAATACTGACACACTCCCGGGGACCCCTGTAAATACTGACACACTCCTGGGGACCCCCTGTTAATGCTGACACACTCCCGGTGACCCCCTGTAAATACTGACAAACTTGCGGGGACCATCTGTAAATACTGACACACTCCTGGGGACCCCCTGTATATACTGACACACTCCCGGGGACTCCCTGTAAATACTGACACATTCCTGGGGACCCCTGTAAATACTGACACACTCCCAGGGACACTTGTAAATACTGACACACTCCCAGGGACCCCTGTAAATACTGACACACTCCCGGGGACACACTGTAAATACTGACACACTCCCCGGGGACCCCCTGTAAATACTGACACGCTCCCGGGGACCCCCTGAAAATACTGACACACTCCCGGGGACCCCCTGTAAATACTGACACACTCCCGGGGGCCCCCTGTAAATACTGACACACTCCCGGGGACCCCCAATAAATACTGACACACTCCCGGGGACTCCCTGTAAATACTGACACGCTCCCGGGGACCCCCTGAAAATACTGACACACTCCCGGGGACCCCCTGTAAATACCGACACAATCCCGGGGACCCCCTGTAAATACTGACACACTCCAGGGGACCCCTGTAAATACTGACACACTCCCGGGGACACCCTGTAAATACTGACACACTCCCGGGGACCCCCTGTAAATACTGACACACTCTCGGGGCACACTATAAATAATGACACACTCCCGGGGACCCCCTGTAAACACTGACACATTCCTGGGGACCCCTGTAAATACTGACACACTCCCGGGGACCCTTGTAAATACTGACACACTCCCGGGGACTCCCTGCAAATGTTGACACACTGCTGGGGATCCCTGTCAATACTGACACACTCCCAGGGACACTTGTAAATACTGACACACTCCCGGGGACCCTTGTAAATACTGACACACTCCCGGGGACTCCCTGTAAATACTAACTCATTCCTGGGGACCCCTGTAAATACTGACACACTCCCGGGGACTCCCTGCAAATGTTGACACACTGCTGGGGATCCCTGTCAATACTGACACACTCCCAGGGACACTTGTAAATACTGACACACTCCCAGGGACCCCTGTAAATACTGACACACTCCCGGGGACACACTGTAAATACTGACACACTTCCGGGGACACTTGTAAATACTGACACACTCCCGGAGACCCCCTGTAAATACTGACACACTCCCCGGGGACCCCCTGTAAATACTGACACACTCCCCGGGGACCACCTGTAAATACTGACACACTCCCGGGGACACACTGTAAATACTAACACAATCCCGGGGACCCCCTGTAAATACTGACACACTCCCCGGGGACCCCCTGTAAATACTGACACACTCCCGGGGACCCCCTGTAAATACTGACACACTCCCCGGGGACCACCTGTAAATACTGACACACTCCCCGGGGACCACCTGTAAATACTGACACACTCCCGGGGACACACTGTAAATACTAACACACTCCCGGGGACCCCCTGTAAATACTGACACACTCCCCTGGGACCCCCTGTAAATACTGACACACTCCCGGGGACCCCCTGTAAATACTGACACACTCCCCGGGGACTCCCTGTAAATACTGACACACTCCCGGGGGCCCCCTGTAAATACTGACACACTCCCGGGGACCCCCTATAAATACTGACACAATCCCGGGGACACCTGTAAATACTGACACACACCCGGGGACTGCCTGTAAATACTGACACTATCCCCGGGGACCCCCTGTAAATACTGCCACACTCCCAGGGCCACCCTGTAAATACTGACACACTCCCGGGGACCCCCTGTAGATACTGACACACTCCCGGGGCTTAGCCTGTAAATACTGACACACTCCCGGGGACATCCTGTAAATACTGACACACTCCCGGGGAGCCCAGTAAATACTGACACACTCCCGGGGACCCCCTGTTAATGCTGACACACTCCCGGTGACCCCATGTAAATACTGACAAACTTGCGGGGACCCCCTGTAAATACTGACACACTCCCGGGGACCCCCTGTAAATACTGACACACCCCCAATGACCCCCTGTAAATACTGACACACTCCCGGGGACTCCCTGTAAATACTGACACATTCCTGGGGACCCCTGTAAATACTGACACACTCCCAGGGACACTTGTAAATACTGACACACTCCCGGGGACCCCTGTAAATACTGACACACTCCCGGGGACCCCCTATAAATACTGACACACTCCCGGGGACACCTGTAAATACAGACACACACCCGGGGACTGCCTGTAAATACTGACACTATCCCCGGGGACCCCCTGTAAATACTGACACACTCCCAGGGCCACCCTGTAAATGCTGACACACTCCCGGGGACCCCCTGTAGATACTGACACACTCCCGGGGCTTAGCCTGTAAATACTGACACACTCCCGGGGACATCCTGTAAATACTGACACACTCCCGGGGAGCCCTGTAAATACTGACACACTCCCGGGGACCCCCTGTTAATGCTGACACACTCCCGGTGACCCCCTGTAAATACTGACAAACTTGCGGGGACCCCCTGTAAATACTGACACACTCCCGGGGACCCCCTGTAAATACTGACACACCCCCAATGACCCCCTGTAAATACTGACACACTCCCGGGGACTCCCTGTAAATACTGACACATTCCTGGGGACCCCTGTAAATACTGACACACTCCCAGGGACACTTGTAAATACTGACACACTCCCGGGGACCCTGTAAATACTGACACACTCCACGGGGACCCCCTGTAAATACTGACACGCTCCCGGGGACCCCCTGAAAATACTGACACACTCCCGGGGACCCCCTGTAAATACTGACACACTCCCGGGGACCCCCTATAAATACTGACACACTCCCGGGGATACCTGTAAATACTGACACACACCCGGGGACTGCCTGTAAATACTGACACACTCCCGGGGACCCCCTGTAAATACTGACACACTCCCGGGGACCCCCTGTAAATACTGACACACTCCCGGGGACCCCCTGTAAATACTGACACACTCCCGGGGACCCCCTATAAATACTGACACACTCCCGGGGACCCTGTAAATACTGACACTATCCCCGGGGAACCCCTGTAAATACTGACACTCTCCCGGGGACCCCCTGTAAATACTGACACACTCCCGGAGACCCCCTGTAAATACTGACACGCTCCCGGGGACCCCCTGTAAATACTGACACACTCCCGGGGACTCCCTGTAAATACTGACACGCTCCCGGGGACCCCCTGTAAATACTGACACACTCCCGGGGACTCCCTGTAAATACTGACACACTCCCGGGGACCCCTGCGGAGTGAACTCGACGTCGTGTTCTTCCTCTGCTTCTTCTATGGGGTTGCTGAACCTCCTTTTAGTTTGATCCACTTGTTTGCGGCTGATTTGTCCATTGGTAAGTTTAACTACCAAAACCCTATTTCCCTCTTTGGCAACCACAGTGCCTGCGAGCCTATTGGGCCCTGCAGCGTAATTAAGGACAAAAACAGGGTCATTTACATCAATACACCGCGCCCTCACATTCCTGTCATAGTAGTGATATTGTGCCTGGCGCCTGCTCTCGACAATTTCTTTCATGGTGGGGTGTATAAGGGATAATCGGGTTTTGAGCGTCCTTTTCATTAGTAGCTCTGCGGGTGGAACCCCTGTGAGCGAGTGTGGTCGGGATCTATAGGCCAACAGGAGGCGTGATAAGTGGGTTTGTAGGGAACCCCCTTGGAATCTGAGCATCCCCTGTTTGATTATCTGCACTGCTCGTTCTGCCTGGCCATTTGAGGCCGGCTTGAACGGTGTCGTTCTAACATGGTTAATTCCATTGCCTGCCATGAAGTCCTGGAATTCAGTGCTTATGAAGCACGGGCCATTGTCGCTGACCAAGATGTCCGGTAGACCGTGGGCGGCGAACATTGCCCGTAGACTTTCTATTGTGGCAGAGGATGTGCTTGAATTTAAAATGTCACACTCGATCCATTTGGAGTAGGCGTCTACTACAACCAAAAACATTTTTCCCATGAAAGGACCTGCGTAGTCCACATGAATGCATGACCAAGGCTTGGCGGGCCATGGCCAGGGGCTAAGGGGGGCTTCCCTGGGCGCATGGCCCAGCTGGGCACACGTGTTGCACCTGCGAACACAAAGTTCCAGATCGGCGTCTATCCCTGGCCACCAAACGTGTGACCTGGCAATTGCCTTCATCATGACAATGCCCGGGTGCCCATTGTGGAGTTCTCTGATAAATACCTCTCTGCCCATCTGGGGCATGACTACTCGGTTTCCCCACAGTAGGCAATCAGCCTGAATCGAGAGTTCATCCTTGCGCCTGTGAAGTGGTTTAAATTTCTCAGGGCATGCCCTGTATATGGCTGACCAGTCCCCATTCATGGACACATTTCTTGACCAGAGACAATATTGGGTCTCTATTTGTCCAGACTTTAATCTGACGGGCTGTCACAGGTGAGCCTTCGCTTTCGAAAGCTTCAACAGCCATGACCATCTCAGCATCATGCTCGGTAGCCCCCTCAGTGGTGGCTAGTGGGAGCCTGCTGAGTGCATCGGCGCAGTTTTCGGTGCGCGGTCTGTGCCGAATTGTATAGTCATAGGCAGCTAACGTGAGTGCTCACCTCTATATGCGGGCCGATGCATTCGCATTTATGGCCTTGTTGTCGGCCAAGAGGGACGTTAGGGGTTTGTGATCTGTCTCCAGCTCAAATTTCCTGCCAAACAGGTACTGGTGCATTTTTTTTTACTGCATATCCACATGCGAGCGCCTCCTTTTCTACCATCCCGTAGCCCCTTTCTGCCTGGGACAGACTCCTGGAGGCATAAGCTACCAGCTGTAACTGACCCTTGGCATTGATATGCTGCAACTCACACCCGATTGATGGTGGCCTTGTAATCGCCACATATCCTGACCGACCCATCCGCCTTGAGCACCGGCACAATCGGGCTCGCCCAGTCACTGAATTCGACTGGCGAGATGATGCCTTCCCTCAGCAGGCAGTACAATTCTCATTCTATCTTTTCCCGCATCACGTACGGCACCGCTCTGGCCTTGTGGTGCACTGGCCTGGTGTCCGGGTTTATGTGAATCACTAGCTTGGCCCCCATGAAAGTGCTGATGCCGGGTTGAAATAATGAGTCAAATTTGTCCAGGACCTGTGAACATGATACTCGCTCCACAGAAGAAGTTGCATTGACATCGCCCCATTTCCAGTTCATGACAGCAAGCCAACTCCTCCCCAGTAGTGCGGGACCGTCCCCCGGGACAATCCAGTGTGGCAACCTGTTCTCCGAATCTTTGTGGGTCACGACTACCGTGGCGCTGCCTAGCACCGGAATGATCTCCTTTGTATATGTCCGAAGCTGTGCGTCAATTGGCAATAATTTTGGCCTCCTGGCCTTGGACGCTCACAACTTGTCGAACTGTTTGATACTCATCAGGGACTGGCTGGCCCCCGTGTCTAGCTCCATTAATACTGGGATGCCATTGAGGAGCACTTTCATCATTATCAGTGGCGTCCTGGTGTATGAACTGTATACGTGCTCCACATGAACTCGCTGAACTTCAGCTTCCAGCGATTTCCCCCATTATTCATTTGGCCTCGTAGGGCTTACACCGGGACCGTCCTCCTCGTACATCAACCTGGCTGCAGGCTTCCTGCACATACGTGCCAAGTGACCGCTGACGTTGCAGTTTCTGCAGGTATATTGCTGATACCTACAAGCTCAGGCTGGGTGTTTGCCTCCACACCTCCAGCATGAGCTGGAGGCCCCGTTGTTGGAAACAAAAGGTCCATTACCAGTCGATCGTCTCTGACTGTCTCTGAAGCTGTCCTTAAGCGCACCATTAACAGGTGTTGATGGCCCCATTACTGGCCGCATTGTCCATTGCGATGACATGAATTGCCGTTCAGCTAGCCATTGCCTCTGTTGATTACGTTCTGTTGAGTACGTCCTGGATCCACAAACCGTCAGGAGATGAGCCCTGCGTTTGTCGGCTGAATCCTGTCCCAACCATTCCTTAGTGACAAAACTTTGCTGTCGTCTCTCAATAAAGTCGTCCCAATCATCACCAACACAGTACCTCTCTTCTGTGCTGCCAGTGGCCATGCTCGCATGGTTTAAATCCCAGTTTCTCATCGCCAATGATATGTCCTTACTGTACAGTATAAATGCACACGAGGCCCATACTTGAGAGAAAGTCACTCTGTGACCAGTTACCTTTATTACCGAGACCTCAAGTGATGAAGGTGGGTGGAGCTTCCTCTTTTATACCGGAAAGTCCAGGTTAGGAGCGTCTCCCACAAGTGCACCCCTTCTGGTCAATGTTCTCAAGGTGTACAACTTACGTCAGCTTTTACATGGGTTACAATGATAGTTCAATCCATGACAGGGACTTCCAAAGTTATTTTAAAAGTTAAAAGTTGATAAAGATTCCCAATTTATTTCAAGAGTTTCTAAGGGTTGTTAAAAAGTTTTCAAAAGTTTCTAAGAGTTGTTAAAAGTCAAAGATGTAGATTAATAATAGATATTTAAAATTATGCATGGCAGATGAAGTATAATGTGGATAAATGTGAGGTTATTCACTTTGGTGGTAAAAACAGAGAGACAGACTATTATCTGAATGGTGACAGATTAGGAAAAGGGAAGGTGCAACAAGACCTGGGTGTCATGGTACGTCAGTCATTGAAGGTTGGCATGCAGGTACAGCAGGCGGTTAAGAAAGCAAATGGCATGTTGGCCTTCATAGCGAGGGGATGTGAATACAGGGGCAGGGAGGTGTTGCTACAGTTGTACAGGGCCTTGGTGAGGCCACACCTGGAGTATTGTGTACAGTTTTGGTCTCCTAACTTGAGGAAGGACATTCTTGCTATTGAGGGAGTGCAGCGAAGATTCACCAGATTGATTCCCGGGATGGCGGGACTGACCTATCAAGAAAGACTGGATCAACTGGACTTGTATTCACTGGAGTTCAGAAGAATGAGAGGGGACCTCATAGAAACGTTTAAAATTCTGACGGGTTTAGACAGGTTAGATGCAGGAAGAATGTTCCCAATGTTGGGGAAGTCCAGAACCAGGGGTCACAGTCTGAGGATAAGGGGTAAGCCATTTAGGACCAAGATGAGGAGAAACTACTTCACCCAGAGAGTGGTGAACCTGTGGAATTCTCTACCACAGAAAGTAGTTGAGGCCAATTCACTAAATATATTCAAAAAGGAGTTAGATGAAGTCCTTACTACTAGGGGGATCAAGGGGTATGGCGAGAAAGCAGGAATGGGGTACTGAAGTTGCATGTTCAGCCATGAACTCATTGAATGGCGGTGCAGGCTAGAAGGGCCGAATGGCCTACTCCTGCACCTATTTTCAATGTTTCTATGTTTCTATATTTCTATTTTGATTGGGAATCTAAAATGTAAGTTTTAATAGTTCTCCCAAATTGTTTAATACGTTTAAAAGTTGGTTAAAATGTTTTTAATTAATTAAAAGTTGGTTGGGGGTATAAGACGATGCCACGCCTCGGTCCCTTCAGCCGGCTCAGCACTGGCCTCAGAGTCCCTGTGGCAGGTCGTCCCTTCAGCCGGTTAGACGTCCCCGAGTCCTTTCGGCCCAGGGGCAGAAGCGGCCGGTACGGGGTCCCTTCAATAATAGGTCACAAAAGTTTCCCCAATTGTTTAAAAGTTTAAACGTTTTTCCAAAATATTAAAACGTTACTCAGGTTGATTAAAAGTTTTTTAAAAAATAGATTAATAGTTGATTAAAAAAAATGATTAAAAGTCTGAGATTACTCCCCTGGCACTGCTCCATGGGTGTAAGTCAGGGTACTCCCCTGGCACTGTTCCATGGGTGTAAGTCAGGGTACTCCCCTGGCACTGTTCCATGGGTGTAAGTCAGGGTACTCCCCTGGCACTGTTCCATGGGGGTAAGTCAGGGTACTCCCCTGGCACTGCTCCATGGGTGTAAGTCAGGGTACTCCCCTGGCACTGTTCCATGGGGGTAAGTCAGGGTACTCCCCTGGCACTGTTCCATGGGTGTAAGTCAGGGTACTCCCCTGGCACTGCTCCATGGGTGTAAGTCAGGGTACTCCCCTGGCACTGTTCCATGGGTGTAAGTCAGGTTACTCCCCTGGCACTGCTCCATGGGTGTAAGTCAGGGTACTCCCCTGGCACTGCTCCATGGGTGTAAGTCAGGGTACTCCCCTGGCACTGCTCCATGGGTGTAAGTCAGGGTACTCCCCTGGCACTGTTCCATGGGGGTAAGTCAGGGTACTCCCCTGGCACTGCTCCATGGGTGTAAGTCAGGGTACTCCCCTGGCACTATTCCATGGGTGTAAGTCAGGGTACTCCCCTGGCACTGCTCCATGGGGGTAAGTCAGGGTACTCCCCTGGCACTGTTCCATGGGGGTAAGTCAGGGTACTCCCCTGGCACTGTTCCATGGGGGTAAGTCAGGGTACTCCCCTGGCACTGTTCCATGGGCACCGCCAGCCCTCTATCGTCCTGGACCGGCCCCGGAGTCCCTTCGGCTGGTTAGACACCAGCCATGGTATCCCTTCGGCAGCTCAAAGCCGGCTTCAACAGCTACCCCCGAGTCCCAGCGGCCCAATCCTTGTGTTATTTCTGGGTCTATTGTAGGGTAAGGATGTCTCGACCAGACTAACATCCCCAGTATTGAAGCACTGACCACACTCGATCAGCTTCGCTGGGCAGGCCACATACGAGACTCCCTAAACAAATGCTTTATGCGGAGCTCCTTCATGGTAAATGAGCCAAAGGAGGACAGTGGAAACGTTATAAGGACACCCTCAAAGCCTCCCTGGTAAAGTGTGACATCACCACTGACACCTGGGAGACCCTGGCCGCAGACCGCCCGAGGTGGAGAAAGTCCATCCGGGAGGGCGTTGAGTTCTTCGAGTCTCGACGCAAAGAGCGTGAAGAGGTCAGGCGCAGGCAGCGGAAGGAGTGCGCGGCAAACCAGCCCCACCCACCCCTTCCCCCGACTAATGTCTGTCCCACCTGTAACAGGGTCTGTGGCTCTTGTATCAGACTGTTCAGCCATCAAAGGACTCACTTTGGGAGTGGAAGCAAGTCTTCCTCGATTCCGAGGGACTGCTTTGATGATGATGATCTGTGATTGACACGAGCTACAGTACAGAAACAGGGTGTGGAATCAGAGAGTGAGAGTACAGAACCTGGCTGTAGGCAACGAGCCTGGTCTTCAGTGGTCTTGGGGCCCTTGCCACTGGACCAAGACCTTGTTCTGCAAAGCCCGTGCGGTGCAACAGCCACCCCACATGAAAAGAACTCGCGCACAGGCATCTTCCACTCCGTTAAAAAGTATTTTGGGACCTGGAACGTCAGGACCCTCATGGACAACTCCCACAGCAACAGGCCGGAACGTTGTACTGCTATTATTGCCTGGGAACTTAGACTCTTTGATATCGACATCGCCGCCCTAAATGAGACCCGGCGGGCAGGGGAAGGCCAGCTCAAGGAACAAGGTGGAGGTTACACCTTCTTCTGGAAAGGGAAACCAGAGGCAGAACGCTGCCTCCATGGAATCAGTTTTGCTATCAAGAACGAGTTGGTCGGCCGCCTCAGAGATTCCCCGCAGGGCTAACAAACGCCTCATGACTCTCCGACTCACCCTATCCCAGAACCAGTGCACCACAGTCATCAGTGTGTACGCCCCAACACTCGATGCAACGGATCAGACCAAAGAGGGATTCGACTCCAGACTCGAACAATCTCTGTCCCGCATCCCGACGGACAATAAACTGATCCTCTTCAGTGATTTCAATGCCAGGGTTGGTAAGGACACAGCCCTCTGGGGGGGCGTGACCGGCAGAGAGGGGGTCGGGAAAACCAACTACAGCGGTACCCTACTCCTGACAAAATGACTAGAACACGACCTTGTCATCACTAACACCCTGTTCCATCAGAGAGACAAGTACAAGGCATCGCGGCAACACCCTCACTCCAAGCATTGGCACCTACTCGACTATGTCATCATCCGAGCCAGGGACCGCAAGGACGTGCGCATCACCCGCGCCATGACAGGAGCAGACGACTGCTGGATGGACCACCGCCTAATCCTCTCTGTTATCTCCATCAACTTAGCCCTAAAACAGCAATAGCAACAGAAACACTGCCGCAGGAATATCAACGGCGGGGCACTCAAAGACCCAGCTAAGAGAGCCCTATACAGCCAGCACCTCACTGCCAAGCTGGTGACCCTCGCTGACCCCAAGATGCAGAGTGCCTACAGTGCCTGGTCTGCCCTCCAGGCCTCCATAACCAGTGCCTGCGAAGAGATACTCAGCCAGTCATCGGGAAACACCAGGACTGGTTTGATGAGAATGACCAGGAGATCCAGGAGATAATAAACCGCAAGTGCAGGGCATTTCTGAACTTAAAGCAACAACCCAACTCGGGAGCAGCAAAGCCGCTCTACAGATGGCTGAAGGCCGAGGTCCAACAAAAAACCCACGACCTAAAGAATAGATGGTGGGTGGAGAAAGCCCAAGAGATTCAGCAGCTGGCCGACAGCCATGACGTGCGAGGATTCTTCAGTGCAGTCAAATTCACCTACGGCCCAAGCACCCAAGGCCGCACCCCACTGCTGACACTCATCAAGGTCACCAAGGCACTTGGGGCCCGGTGGAAGGAGCACTTTGAAGATCTCCTTCACCGAGACTCTGCCTTTGAGTCGAGTGTCCTCACTCCACGCAGCATGCTACCTGCCACCATCTCAGCAAAACCCCAGCCCGGCACCAGGGAGAAAAGGCCTCTGTCAGCTCAAGAACAACAAGGCATCAGGAGCAGATGGAATCCCCGCTGAGGCACTAAAGTATGGCGGAGAGGCACTATTGGCACAAATGTATGACCTCATCTCTCTCATCTGGAGGGAGGAGAGCATGCCTGGAGATCTCAGCAATGCAGTGATCGTGACATAGAAACATAGAAACATAGAAAATAGGTGCAGGAGCAGGCCATTCGGCCCTTCGAGCCTGCACCACCATTCAATGAGTTCATGACTGAACATGCAACTTCAGTACCCCATTCCTGCTTTCTCGCCATACCCCTTGATCCCCCTAGTAGTAAGGACTACATCTAACTCCTTTTTGAATATATTTAGTGAATTGGCCTCAACAACTTTCTGTGGTAGAGAATTCCACAGGTTCACCACTCTCTGGGTGAAGAAGTTTCTCCTCATCTCGGTCCTAAATGGCTTACCCCTTATCCTTAGACTGTGACCCCTGGTTCTGGACTTCCCCAACATTGGGAACATTCTTCCCGCATCTAACCTGTCTAACCCCGTCAGAATTTTAAACGTTTCTATGAGATCCCCTCTCATTCTTCTGAACTCCAGTGAATACAAACCCAGTTGATCCAGTCTTTCTTGATATGTCAGTCCCGCCATCCCGGGAATCAGTCTGGTGAACCTTCGCTGCACTCCCTCAATAGCAAGAATGTCCTTCCTCAAGTTAGGAGACCAAAACTGTACACAATACTCCAGGTGTAGCCTCACCAAGGCCGTGTACAACTGCAGCAACACCTCCCTGCCCCTGTACTCAAATCCCCTCGCTATGAAGGCCAACATGCCATTTGCTTTCTTCACCACCTGCTGTACCTGCATGCCAACCTTCAATGACTGATGCACCATGACACCCAGGTCTCGTTGCACCTCCCCTTTTTCTAATCTGCCACCATTCAGATAATAGTCTGTCTCTCTGTTTTTACCACCAAAGTGGATAACCTCACATTTATCCACATTATATTTCATCTGCCATGCATTTGCCCACTCACCTAACCTATCCAAGTCACTCTGCAGCCTCATAGCATCCTCCTCACAGCTCACACTGCCACCTAACTTAGTGTCATCTGCAAATTTGGAGATACTACATTTAATCTCCTCGTCTAAGTCATTAATGTACAATGTAAACAGCTGGGGCCCCAGCACAGAACCTTGCGGTACCCCACTAGTCACTGCCTGCCATTCTGAAAAGTACCCATTTACTCCTACTCTTTGCTTCCTGTCTGACAACCAGTTCTCAATCCATGTCAGCACACTACCCCCAATCCCATGTGCTTTAACTTTGCACATTAATCTCTTGTGTGGGACCTTGTCGAAAGCCTTCTGAAAGTCCAAATACACCACATCAACTGGTTCTCCCTTGTCCACTCTACTGGAAACATCCTCAAAAAATTCTAGAAGATTTGTCAAGCATGATTTCCCTTTCACAAATCCATGCTGACTTGGACCTATCACGTCACCTCTTTCCAAATGCGCTGCTATGACATCCTTAATAATTGATTCCATCATTTTACCCACTACTGAGGTCAGGCTGACCGGTCTATAATTCCCTGTTTTCTCTCTCCCTCCTTTTTTAAAAAGTGGGGTTACATTGGCTATCCTCCACTCCATAGGAACTGATCCAGAGTCAATGGAATGTTGGAAAATGACTGTCAATGCATCCACTATTTCCAAGGCCACCTCCTTAAGTACTCTGGGATGCAGACCATGAGGCCCTGGGGATTTATCGGCATTCAATCCCATCAATTTCCCCAACACAATTTCCCGACTAATAAGGATTTCCCTCAGTTCCTCTTCCTTACCAGAACCTCTGACCCCTCTTATATCCGGAAGGTTGTTTGTGTCCTCCTTCGTGAATACCGAACCAAAGCACTTCCTTGGCTTTAATACTATCCTGATTTCCCTTGATAGCCACGGTTGAGCCACCTTCCCTTTTTTATTTTTACGCCAGACAGGGATGTACAATTGTTGTTGTTCATCCATGCGGTCTCTAAATGTCTGCCATTGCCCATCCACAGTCAACCCCTTCAGGAGCATTAAAAAGGGGACAAGTCCGACTGCAGCAACTACAGAGGAATCTCCCTGCTATCAGCCACTGGGAAAGTCATCTCTAGAATCCTCCTCAATCGACTTCTCCTCCCGGGGTCACAGTGCGGATTTCGTCCACTAAGGTGTACAGCGGACATGATCTTCACCGCACGACAACAGCAAGAGAAATGTAGGGACAGCACCAGCCCTTGTACATGGCCTTCTTTGACCTCACAAAGACCTTTGACACTGTCAACCACGAGGGACTATGGAACGGCCTCCTCCATTTCGGCTGCCCCCAAAAAGGTTTGTCAGCATCCTCCGCCTGCTCCACGATGACATGCAGGCCATGATCCTGACCAACGGATCCATTACAGACCCAATCCACGTCCGGACCAGGGTCAAGCTGGGCTGTGTCATTGCGCCAACCCTCTTCTCAATCTTCCTCGCTGCAATGCTCCATCTCACACTCAACAAGCTCCCCGCTGGAGTGGAACTAAACTATAGAACCAATGGGAACCTGTTCAACCTACGTCAGGCTAGATTCAAGGCTAGATCCAAGAGTGTCCCATCCTCTGTCATCGACCTATAGTATGCGGACGGTGCTTGCATCTGTGCACATTCAGAGACCGAACTCCAAGCCATCGTCAACATCTTCACCGAGGAGTACGAAAACATGGGCCTTATGTCAAACATCCATAAGACAGAGGTCCTCCACCAATCTGACCCCGCCCACAGCACTGCCCCCCAGTCATCAAAATCCAAGGTGCGGCCTTGGACAACGTGGACCATTTTCTATACCTTGGGAGCCTGCTATCAACAAGGGCAGACATTGATGACGAGGTCCAACACCACCTCCAGTGCGCCAGTGTAGTCTTCGTTCATCTGAGGAAGAGAGTGTTTGAAGACCAGGACCTCAAATCTGGCATCAAGCTTATGGTCTACAGGGCAGTAGTGATACCCGCCCGCCTGTATGGCTCAGAAACATGGACCATGTACAGCAGACACCACAAAATGTTGGAGAAATACCACCAACGCTGCTTCCACAAGATCCTACAAATCCCTGGGAGGACAGACACACCAACGTCAGTGTCCTCGACCAGGCCAACATCCCCAGCATCGAAGCACTGACCACATTTGACCAGCTCCGTTGGGCGGGTCACATTGTCCGCATGCCTGACACGAGACTCCTAAAGCAAGTGCTCTACTCAGAACTCCTACACGGCAAGCGAGCCCCAGGTGGACAGAGGAAACATTACAGGGACCACCCTCAAAGCCTCCCTGATAAAATGCAACATCCCCACCGACACCTGGGAGTCCCTGGCCAAAGACCACCCTAAGTGGAGGAAGTGCATCCGGGAGGGCGCTGAGCATCTCGAGTCTCGTCACCGAGAGCGTGCAGAAACCAAGCGCAGGCAGCGGAAGGAGCGTGCGGCAAACCAGTACCACCCTCCCCTTCCCTCAACCACTGTCTGTCCCACCTGTGACAGAGACTGTAATTCACATATTGGACTGTTCAGTCACCTGAGAGCTCACTTTTAGAGCGGAAGCAAGTCTTCCTCGATCCCGAGGGACTGCCGATGATGATGATGGTAAAGCTGTTTCTCCTGTATTCCTTTTTGGATTTATTAGTGATGATCATATTTATGATCCCCAGTTATGGTCTTCCCCGCAAGTGGAAACATCTTCGCGATGTCTACCCTATTAAACCCTTATATAACCTTAAGTACCTCGATCAGGCCACCCTTCAGTCTTCTCTCTTCGAGAAACAAGAGCCCAGCCCGATCAATCTTTGCTGACAGACATAACCTTTCAGTACGAGTATCAATCTATAACTGCCTGTTGCACCTTCTCCAGTGCCTCAATATCCTTTTTATAATACGGAGACCGCGATTGTTCACAGCACTCCCAGTGCGGTCTAACCAAGGTTCGATACAAGTTTAACATAACGTCTCTGCTTTTCAATTGTATCCCTCTGGAAATGAGCCCCAGAGCTGGGTTTGCTGTTTATGGCCTTATTAACCTGCGTCAATACTTTTAGTGATTTGTGGATCTGCACCTCCAGATCCCTCAGCTCCTCTTCCCATTTCGACTTATTTTCTCAGGGGTATGTGGCCTCCTTATTCCTCTGACCAAAATTATCCTCCTCACACTTATCTATATTACACGCCAATTAAACGCCCATTCTGATGTTTATTAATGCCTTGCTGTATTTTGTCACAGTCCTCCTCTATATTAACTATACCCCCCAATTTGGTAACGTCCACACGTTTTGAAATTGTACTTCCGATTCCCAAGTCCAAATCATTTATGTAAATGTTCACCAACAGTGGGCCCAGCACTGATCCCTGCGGAACACCAATTCCTAACTTTTACCAGTCTGAGTAACCACCTTTAACCCCTACTCTCGGTCTTGTAACCACCTTGCTATCCATTCTCTCACTTGTCCCCTGTTTTGATTGTAGTCGTGACTAGCTAACTTAGAAGCTGTTTCAGCTACTACTTGAAGAAAGCTATTCCCTTCTTAAATAGTCTTAGTCTTTGTTTAAAAAATTGTTAAAAAGCCCTTTTATCAGAATCTGGTCAATGAATTCTGTTAAAGTTTGTCTTTGAATCCATGACTTGTGAGCTTGGGGTACTGAAGTTGCATGTTCAGCCATGAACTCATTGAATGGCGGTGCAGGCTAGAAGGGCCGAATGGCCTACTCCTGCACCTATTTTCTATGTTTCTATGTTTCTATGTGACAGTTATGTTAGCTAACAAGGTAATAGCTCTCTCATGTATTCATGCTTCAGGTTGGGAACAACTTCGAACCCCAGTTATCATTGATTTTCTCACATCCATCTGGCTGGCCAGTTCAGTGATGTTGGCTCTGAAACTCTTAAACAACTAAATTGAGTTTTTTTATAAACATTTATTAGTAGTTAAGTTAATGTTATCTATTTGTGACATTGCAATCGACAGAGATTTGTGTTATTAAATTGAAGATTGGTATCTTGAAGAAATGATGAAATGGATCCCAGCTGGTAAAAGACCACATGAAATGCTAAAGCAGAGCTGACGGCTAGAATTTTACCGGCACCGAGAGGGCAGGATTGGAGGTGAGTCAGCTGTCAAACTGCAAACAATTGACAGCAGGTTGGGAGCTGGCTGTTTACCCCGCCTCCAGGCTAGTCTTTCATGTGTTGTGTCTGTCAGCACTGAACAGACCCGACCAAACGGTGGGAGAAGCAATTTAGATTATTAAGAGGTTGTTAAAAGCCAATTAAACATCATTTTTACCTGTACTTACCATTCTTCCAGCTTTTTCATGAGGTTCACACTGCTTGGGGATCACGTCAGGTAAGTAGGTCGAGTGTTTCATCAGTATCTGTTCTTCTGAATAGCTGACATGCTAATGTGGTATAAAAGCTACCATTTCATAAGCACATGAGAACATAAGAAATAGGAGCAGGAGTAGGCCATAAGGCCCCTCGAGCCTGCTCCACCATTCAATAAGATCATGGCTGATTTGATCATGGACTCAGCTCCATTTCCCTGCCCTCTCCCCATAACCCCTTATCCCCTTATCATTTCAGAAACTGTCTATTTCTGTCTTAAATGTATTTAATGTCCCAGCTTCCACAGCTCTCTGAGGCAGCGAATTCCACAGATTACAACCCTCTGAGAGAAGAAATTTCACCTCATCTCAGTTCAAAATGGGCGGCCCCTTATTCTAAGATTGTGCTCTCAAGTTCTAGTCTCCCCCATCAGTGGAAACATCCTCTCTGTATCCACCTTGTCAGGCCCCCTGATAATCTTATACGTTTCTATAAGATCACCTCCAGTCTTCTGAATTCCAATGAGTAGAGGCCCAACCTACTCAACCTTTCCTCATAAGTCAACCCCTCATCCCCGAGATCAACCGAGTGAACCTTCTCTGAACTGCCTCCAAAGCATTTCCTTTCGTAAATATAGAAACCAAAACTGCACGCAGTACTCCAGGTGTGGCCTCACCAATACCCTGTATAACTGTCGCAAGACCTCCCTGCTTTTATAATCCATCCCCTTTGCAATAAAGGCCAAGATTCCATTGGCCTTCCTGATCACTTGCTGTACCTGCATACTATCCTTTTGTGTTTCATGCACAAGTACCCCCAGGTCCCGCTGTACTGCAGCACTTTGCAATCTTTCTCCATTTAAATAATAACTTGCTCTTTGATTTTTTTTTCTGCCAAAGTGCATGACCTCACACTTTCCAACATTATACTCCATCTGCTAAATTGTTGCCCACTCACTTGGCCTGTCTATGTCCTTTTGCAGCCTCTTTATGTCTTCCTCAAACATTACCCTTCCTCCGATCTTTGTATTATCAACAAACTTGGTTGCATTACACTCAGTCCCCTCTTTCAAATCGTTAATATAGATTATAAATAGTTGGGGTCCCAGCACTGATCCCTGTGGCACTCCACTAGTTACTGGTTGCCAACCTGAGAATGAACCATTTATCCCAACTCTCTGTTCTCTGTTCGTTAGCCAATCCTCTATCCATGCTAATATATTACCCCGTACCCCGTGAACTTTTATCTTGTGCAGTAACCTTTTATGTGGCACCTTGTCAAATGCCTTCTCGAAGTCTAAATACACCACATCCACTGGTTCCCCTTTATCCACCCTGTTCGTTACATCCTCAAAGAATTCCAGCAAATTTGTCAAACATGACTTCCCTTTCATAAATCCATGCTGACTCTGCCTGACTGAATGTTGCTTTTCCAAATATCCTGCTACTGCTTCTTTAATAATGGACTCCAACATTTTCCCAACTACAGAGGTTAGGCTAACTGGTCTATAATTTCCTGCTTTTTGTCTGCCTCCTTTTTTAAATAGGGGCGTTAAATTTGCAGTTTTCCAATCTGCTGGGACCTCCCCAGAATCCAGGGAATTTTGGTAAATTACAACCAATGCATCCACAATCCCTGCCGCTACTTCTTTTAAGACCCTAGGATGCAAGCCATCAGGTCCAGGGGATTTATCTGCCTTTAGTCCCATTATCTTACTGAGTACACCTCCTTAGTGATTGTGATTGTGTTAAGTTCCTCCCCCCTATAGCCCTTTGACTATCCACTGTTGGAATATTGTTAGTGTCCTCTACCGTAAAGACTGATACAAAATATTTGTTCTGAGTTTCTGCCATCTCCATGTTCCCCATTACTAATTCCCCGGTCTCATCCTCTAAGGGACCAACATTTACTTTAGCCACTCTTTTCCTTTTTATATACCTATAGAAACTCTTGCTATCTGTTTTTCTATTTTGTGCTCGTTTATTTTCATAATCTATCTTCCCTTTCTTAATCATTTTTTAGTCATTCTTTGCTGGCTTTTAAAAGCTTCTCAGTCTTCTGTCCTCCCGCTAGTTTTGGCCACTTTGTATGCCCTTGTTTTTAATTGGATACCGTCCTTTATTTCTTCAGTTAGCCACGGATGGCTATCTTTTCTGTTGCACCCTTTCCTCCTCACTGGAATATATTTTTCTTGAGAGTTGTGAAATATCTCCTTAAATGTTCATCAACCGTCCCACACTTTAATCTACTTTCCCAGTCCACTTTACCCAACTCTGCCCTCATACCTTTGTAGTCTCCTGTATTTAAGCTTAGTACGCTGGTTAGAGATCCAACTTTCTCACCCTCTATCTGAATTTGAAATTCAACCATGCTATGATCACTCATTCCGAGGGGATCCTTTACTGGGAGATTGTTTATTAATCCTGTCTGATTACACAGCTATTCTCATTCCAATCAGAAACTGGAGCCTTCAGGGTTTGGAAGACATATTTGAGCGTTATGCAGGTTGGAAATATATCAAATAAACTCTCTATCCACTGTCAACTCCTTGGAAGAACCCCTCACATCATTGACAGTTCGCTTCAGGCATCTCAACCTCACCTGCCATCTATTCCAGCAGCATTGGTGCCCTTGAAAAAATCTCACCTTCGTCCTCAGAATCCAGCCATGATCAGCCCCAACACCAGCAGCACCAAAAACACCACCAACCTTCTCCGCAATCACCTGATGCTGCACAGGACACGGGGCATCAGCACCTGGCCACGTTGCTGCCCGGGAGGCCAGGGATAGCCTCCCCATGTCCACATTTACTTCACTGGACGCTGTGCACCCTGGCTGCCACATGATGCACCAGGTTGGCACCACCACAGACCAGCTCCATAAAACATCCCTACAATGTGCCAGCCATTTCTTTCACATTCATCACCATTGCGGGACGGGATGGGGGGGTTACCGTTATATCTTACTATTCACTGTAACTCACTGAGCCACTTTCAAAGGTGCACAAAATCTGTCCAAGACTGGAAAATGTTGAAAATAAAGATTTCAATGTTTGACACCACATTAACAGAAACTTTGCATGAACATTGCACAAAACACCCAAGTGCCTACCCTTGTGTGTTGTTCGTTGGTATGATTGCACTAGGACGAAGGTGAGTATGAGTGTTGGCCAGTGAGATAGGGAAGTGATAATGTAGATAGAGAGAGAGGGATTGGTGGAGGTACAAGGTCAGGTGGTGTGAGTAAGGATGTGCAGGAGTAGGGTTGTGAAGGCAGAGTGATGGGGATGTGATGAGTGGCACAGCAGGATGAGGTTGAGTGGGGCTTTGCAGTAACGTTTGGTGATCTACTGCGATCATTGAAAGGTTTGCACCACTTTAGCCAGGTCCTACTGGCGATGTCCTGCTGTGCCGTCCTGTGCAATGTGCAACCAGGCTGTGATGGTGTCCTGGGGAGTCTCTTCTGCCCATTGGAAGGGAAGAGAACCTCCCTGCGTGCTGTGACTCCCTCCGTAAGCATCAGGAGGGAATGTTGGGAGAGCCTGGGTGCAGTTGTGCCCCTCTGTGCACTTCTGTCAGTGTGTACAGCACCTCAGTGCTGTAGAACACCAAATGCACAACTGCCAAAATCAAAGTGGACATGGTCCCTTTAAGGAAACCAGCCGATGACGCGTCAACAAATGATGTCATCAGACCCGCTTCCTTTTAATTGGCCGGGATCCTTGCTGGGTTGGCTTAACGAGCCCAATCAAAATAAAATCACTTGTGGAGAGCGGGCAGCAAGCTGGAATCTCACTTTACACCCCGGCCGCCTCGCTCCCGACCGAGTCGCTGAAATTTGGGCTGACGAGACTATGTCCAGGAAGAATTGAATGCAAGAGTGACAATTGGCATTCAAAGTCAGGAGCTAGCAGTGAGACTATTGCAATAGCCAGATCGAGTGGCATCGATGGACAGCTCTTTTATGCTGAGTATGTAAGCGATTGTATAACATTTATTTTGATATCCTTTTATTTTTAAATACTTGTCTACCTCTATATATCAAAAGGAAAAGTTTCAAATTGGTAGACTTATGTCAAGTAAGTATAACTACCCCCTAAACCACTGTCAAATGGAGGTGTGCTTTCACTTCAAAATACACAGAGTAACATTTGACAAAGCTAAAGATCTCATTTTGCAGCACTGCTCACAGGATACAAACCAAATGTTGGCTGTAATTATATACTCCATGAGTTAGGCATTAAAAGAGATTTCATCTCTGATGTGGTCATTGTAACATATTTACAGAGCTGATATCATCATTCCTCAAGCAGGTCCACTTAACTTCCAGCTTTCTACAGTAAATTTCAGCTGTTTCCAAGTCTGTGTTATTACTTGTTTATTTGGCCGTATAATTGTTGCATTTTTTTTAATTGTGAAAGCTAGGTGATGGGCCAGGGGAGAAGAACCATCGTGCCACCATGAGGGTTGAATGCAGTCGGGGACAAAGATAAGGAAAATCAAGTCGGACTGATTGGGTAACAGTGAGCTGAAGTTTAAAAAGCCGATGAGTTATGGTAGGAAGGGGTAATCCAGAGAGGCAAGGAATTCCACACTTTGAAGTACTGAAAGAATCGTTAATAGTGTGATAAATGTTGATTTTGACAGCTACATGTTATATTATTGTTAACATAGACAAACATAGACAATACAGTTAACAGCCAAACCGTTTGTTAGAACTGATTCATATTTTTTTGAAAAAAGGTACAGTTTAGAATTTTTCTGATTTAAGTGTAAATTGATGTCAACATTAATGAAACAATACAAAATGTTCAAAAACCTTTCAAAATACATCACAGATCTTAAGTGCAAGGAAGTTTATATGGAAATGATCCATGCAAAGTGGACAGGTCCAAGTTCGGACATTTCACTTCAGGACACCATTAGTAATTTATAACTTTACTGTATATAATTTTCCATTTCCAAATATAGCTGTAATAAATTAATATTCTGAAGATAACTGTGACAGGAACAAGTGCTCAAACTCAGTAGTATAACACGTTTTATACACATTTTATTAAATACCATTGATGATTTCTATAGAATTAAAATGTTTCCTTTCCAAATTAATTTGTAGATGTGCATTATATCAACTCTTGGTAAAATTATACTTTATTACTGGTGTGTAATCTTTGGTAAATGAGGGGAAACAAATGAACATATTCATTACAATACAGTTATTATATGTACACACAGAGTTAACATTGTCTTTAAATTGTACAGTTGGTGTATTCTATAAATACCTGTAGTTTCCATGAAGATAAAGAATAATCTGTAAATAATTGCATACAGTTAGACTGTATTTCTGCATCGAACAGGGCAAACGATTGCAACAGTCCAAGCTGTACCTTTCCTTTATTTATTTTGAAACCACTTTTCTTCTTCCCCTTTGGAAAAGTGCTGCTTCACGTTGGGTGTGGTTCCATGTGTGGCACCTTGCCCAGGTGGCCATTGCTTACAGAGGCACCCAGTGAGACAGTAAACTCTGGAAGACGATTTAACAGCAGAGAAGTGTGCCAGGAAGGAAAAGCATCAGAGCCAGGAATGATCAGGACCAGAAAACCTGACTGATACCCAGCCCCGGAACAGGGAAACAATGATGGTGTTCCTACTGCTAGTCCATGTAAATAAGGTAACTCGGCACAAATGGCAGATCAATCCTGGGACATTAACATACATAGAAACATAGAAAATAGGTGCAGGAGTAGGCCATTCAGCCCTTCGAGCCTGCACCGCCATTCAATAAGTTCATGGCTAATCATTCCCTCAGTACCCGTCTCCTGTTTTCTCTCAATACCCCTTGGTCCCTTTACCTGTAAGGGCCATATCTAACTCCCTCTTGAATATATCCAATGAACTGGGATCAACAACTTTCTGCAGCAGGGAATTCCACAGGTTAACAATTCTCTGAGTGAAGAAGTTTCTCCTCATCTCAGTCCTAAACGGCCTACCCCTTATCCTAAGACTGTGTCCCCTGGTTCTGGACTTCCCCAACATCGGGAACATTCTTCCTACATCTAACCTGTCCAGTCCCGTCAGAATTTTATATGTTTCTATGAGATCCCCTCTCATCCTTCAAAACTCCAGTGAATACAGGCCCAGTCAATGCAGTCTCTCCTTATATATATCAGTCCTGCCATCCCAGGAATCAGTCTGGTGAACCTTCGCTGCACTCCCTCAATAGCAAGAAAGTCCTTCCTCAGGTTAGGAGACCAAAACTGAACACAATATTCCAGGTGTGGCCTCACCAAGGCCCTGTACAACTGCAGTAAGACCTCCCTGCTCCGATACTCGAATCCCCTAGCCATGAAGGCCAAAATGCCATTTGCCTTCTTCACTGCCTGCTGTACCTGCATACCAACTTTCAATGACTGATGTACCATGACACCCAGGTCTCGTTGCACCTCCCCTTTTCCTAATCTGCTGCCGTTCAGATAATATTCTGCCTTCGTGTTTTTGCCACCAAAGTGGATAACCTCACATTTATCCACATTATACTGCATCTGCCATGCATTTGCCCACTCACCTAACCTGTCCCAAGTCAACCTGCAGCCTCTTAGCATCCTCCTCACAGCTCACACCGCCATCCAGCTTAGTGTCATCTGCAAACTTGGAGATATTACTCTCAATTCCTTCATCTAAATCATTAATGTATCTTGTAAATAGCTGGGGTCCCAGCACTGAGCCCTGCGGCACCCCACTAGTCACTGCCTGCCATTCTGAAAAGGACCCGTTTATCCCGACTCTCTGCTTCCTGTCTGCCAACCAGTTCTCTATCCACGCCAGTACATTACCCCCAATACCATGCGCTTTAATTTTGCACACCAATCTCTTGTGTGGGACCTTGTCAAAAGCCTTTTGAAAGTCCAAATACACCACATCTACTGGTTCTCCCTTGTCCACTCTACTAGTTACATCCTCAAAAAATTTTCGAAGATTTGTCAAGCATGATTTCCCATTCATAAATCCATGCTGACTTGGACCGATCCTGTCACTGCTTTCCAAATGTGTTGCTATTTCATCTTTAATAATAATTGATTCCAACATTTTCCCCACTACTGATGTCAGGCTAACTGGTCTATGATTCCCCATTTTCTCTCTCCCTCCTTTTTTAAAAAGTGGTGTTACATTAGCTACCCTCCAATCCATAGGAACTGATCCAGAGTTGATAGACTGTTGGAAAATGATCACCAATGCATCCACTATTTCTAGGGCCACTTTCTTAAGTACTCTGGGATGCCGACTATCAGGCCCTCGGGGATTTATCGGCTTTCAATCCCATCAATTTCCCTCACACAATTTCCCGTCTAATAAGGATATCCTTCAGTACCTCCTTCTCACTAGACCCTCGGTCTCCTAGTATTTCCAGAAGGTTATTTGTGTCTTCCTTCGTGAAGACAATACCAAAGTATTTGTTCAATTGGTCTGCCATTTCTTTGTTCCCCATTATAAATTCACCTGAATCTGACTGCAAGGGACCTACGTTTGTCTTCACTAATCTTTTTCTCTTCACATATCTATAGAAGCTTTTGCAGTCAGTTTTTATGTTCCCAGCAAGCTTCCTCTCATACTCTATTTTCCCCCTCCTAATTAAACCCTTAGTCCTCCTCTGCTGAATTCTAAATTTATCCCAGTCTTCAGGTTTGCTGCTTTTTCTGGCCAATTTATATGCCTCTTCCTTGGATTTAACACTATCCTTAATTTCCCTTGTTGGCTAGAATAGACTGGCAAATGATACTTAAAGGGTTGACGGTGGATAGGCAATGGCAAACATTCAAAGATCACATGGATGAACTGCAACAATTGAACATCCCGGTCTTGAGTAAAAAAAAATGGGGAAGGTAGCAAAACCGTGGATAAACGGGTCCTTTTCAGAATGGCAGGCAGTGACTAGTGGAGTGCCGCAGGGCTCAGTGCTGGGACCCCAGCTATTTACAATATACATTAATGATTTGGATGAGGGAATTGAGTGTAATACCTCCAAGTTTGCAGATGACACTAAGCTGGGTGTCAATGTGAGCTGTGAGGAGGCTGCAGGGTGACTTGGACAGGTTAGGTGAGTGGGCAAATACATGGCAGATGCAGGATAATGTGGATAAATGTGAGGTTATCCACTTTGGGGGCAAAAACACGAAGGCAGAATATTATCTGAATGGTGGCAGATTAGGAAAAGGGAAGGTGCAACGAGACCTGGGTGTCATGGTACATCAGTCATTGAAAGTTGGCATGCAGGTACAGCAGGCAGTGAAGAAGGCAAATGGTATGTTGGCCTTCATAGCGAGAGGATTTGTGTATCGGAGCAGGGAAGTCTTACTGCAGTTGTACAGGGCCTTAGTGAGGCCTCACCTGGAATATTGTGTTCAGTTTTGGTCTCCTAATCTGAGGAAGGACGTTTTTGCTATTCAGGGAGTGCAGCGAAGGTTCACCAGACTGATTCCCGGGATGGCTGGGTTGTGATATGAGGAGAAACTGGATCGACTGGGCCTATATTCACTGTTGTTTACAACGATGAGAGGGGATCTCATAGAAACATATAAAATTCTGACGGGACTGGGCAGGTTAGATGCAGGAAGAATGTTTCCGATGTTGGGGAAGTCCAGAACTCGGGGACACAGTCTTAGGATAAGGGGTAAGCCACGTAGGACTGAGATGAGGAGAAACTTCTTCACTCAGAGAGTTGTTAATCTGTGGAATTTCCTGCCGCAGAGAGTTGTTGATGCCAGTTCATTGGATATATTCAAGAGCGAGTTAGATATGGCCCTTACAGCTAAGGGGATCAGGGGGTATGGAGAGAAAGCAGGAAAGGGGTACTGAGGTGATTGATCAGCCATGACCTTATTGAATGGTGGTGCAGGCTCGAAAGGCCGAATGGCCTACTCCTGCATTATTAAGGAAGAAATAGCGGGACATCTAGATAG
Organism: Pristiophorus japonicus; assembly: GCF_044704955.1. NCBI lineage: Eukaryota > Metazoa > Chordata > Chondrichthyes > Pristiophoridae > Pristiophorus > Pristiophorus japonicus. The sequence goes on from NW_027252691.1 coordinate 584,881, forward strand.
GAATAGTGCAATCAAGCAGACACAACATGGATTCATGAAGGGGAAATCATGTTTAACAAATTTACTGGAATTCTTTGAGGATATAACGAGCATGGTGGATGTGGTGTATTTAGATTTCCAAAAGGCATTCGATAAGGTGCCACACAAAAGGTTACTGCAGGAGATAAAGGTATGCGGAGTCAGAGGAAATGTATTAGCATGGATCGAGAATTGGCTGGCAAACAGAAAGCAGAGAATTGGGATAAATGGATCCTTTTCAGGTTGGAAATCAGTGGTTAGTGGTGTGCCACAGGGATCGGTGCTGGGACCACAACTGTTTACAATATACATAGATGACCTGGAAGAGGGGACAGAGTGTAGTGTAACAAAATTTGCAGATGACACAAAGATTAGTGGGAAAGCGGGTTGTGGAGAGGACACAGAGAGGCTGCAAAGAGATTTAGATAGGTTAAGCGAATAGGCTAAGGTTTGGCAGATGGAATACAATGTCGGAAAATGTGAGGTCATCCACCTTGGAAAAAAAAACAGTAAAAGGGAATATTATTTGAATGGGGAGAAATTACAACATGCTGTGGTGCAGAGGGACCTGGGGGTCCTTGTGCATGAAACTCATGAAACTCTTTTATCCCAAAAAGTTAGTTTGCAGGTGCAGCAGGTAATCAGGAAGGCGAATTGAATGTTGGCCTTCATTGCGAGAGGGATGGAGTACAAAAGCAGGGAGGTCCTGCTGCAACTGTACAGGGTATTGGTGAGGCCGCACCTGGAGTACTGCGTGCAGTTTTGGTCACCTTATTAAGGAAGGATATACTGGCTTTGGAGGGGGTACAGAGACGATTCACTAGGCTGATTCCGGAGATGAGGGGGTTACCTTATGATGATAGATTGAGTAGACTGGATCTTTACTCGTTGGAGTTCAGAAGGATGAGGGGTGATCTTATAGAAACATTTAAAATAATGAAAGGAATAGACAAGATAGAGGCAGAGAGGTTGTTTCCACTGGTCGGGGAGACTAGAACTAGGGGGCACAGCCTCAAAATACGGGGGAGCCAATTTAAAACCGAGTTAAGAAGGAATTTCTTCTCCCAGAGGGTTGTGAATCTGTGGAATTCTCTGCCCAAGGAAGCAGTTGAGGCTAGCTCATTGAATGTATTCAAGTCACAGATAGATAGATTTTTAACCAATAAGGGAATTAAGGGTTACGGGGAGCGGGCGGGTAAGTGGAGCTGAGTCCACGGCCAGATCAGCCATGATCTTGTTGAATGGCGGAGCAGGCTCGAGGGGCTAGATGGCCTACTCCTGTTCCTAATTCTTATGTTCTTGTGTTCTTGCACCTATTTTCTACGTTTCTATGGGCCTACGTTTCCACCCTCTGTTAAACCGGCGCCTCTCCATAAGGTGAGCCGACTTTCTGGAAGAAAATGGGCGCCAGAAACATACCTTGTAACTCTCTGAGCTCCTCAGGACGTCTTCGGGGTTGGCGTGATGCAGCACAAGGGCTCGGGGGCGGAGACAGGTCGTGGCGCTGAAAACAGTGCCGGGACCTCTGCACATGCGTGCTAGAGTGTGCACGCATGTGCAGTAGCTCCAGGTGCCCGAGGCTACGTGGCAGGGGCCAGACCCTAGCCTTGGTCAAATGGGCTCGCCGGGTGAAGATCCCTCCCGTTCAGCCTTCTCCCGCCTCTTCTCTCCCCTCCACCACCCGTCATTGGTGGGGCCCGCCCGCCCAGCATCTCGCTGGGGGCGGGTCCTGCCCAGCATCTCGCTGGGGGCGGGTCCTGCCCAGCATCTCGCTGGGGGCGGGTCCTGCCCAGCATCTCGCTGGGGGCGGGTCCTGCCCAGCATCTCGCTGAGGGCGGCGGCCTGGCCAGTTCAGCCTTCCCCCCCTCTTCTCCCACCTTCTCTCCCCCTCCCTCCCTTCCTCCCCCCTCCTCTCCCTCTCCATCCCTTCCTCCCCCCTCCTCTCCCTCTCTCTCCCCACCCCTCGCTGTCAGCAACACAGAGACAGAGAGAGAGACACTGGGGGGCCTGTCCCAGCACGCTGTTGGAGGGCTCCCGGTGCTGCAGTCAGTGAGTAGAAACTTAATTTTTTATTTCTTGATTGATTTTTTAATTTTTTTTTTATATTTAATTTTTAAATTATTTTTCATTGATTTATTGGTTGATTTATTGATTTATTTATCATGTATTATTGATGATGGATCGTTATTTGTAAAAGTGAAGTGTTTAATGTTTGTAAACTCCCCTCCCCCCTCACCATCTCCCGTTCCCTACGCCTGATTTCTAAGTGTAGGCAAGGTTTTTCTGAGCGTACAAAAATCTACACTTACTCCATTTTAAGTTAGTTTGGAGTAAGTTTTCGTTGCCTGAACTTGCAAAACAGGCGGAAGTGGTTACACACGCCCCCTTTTGAAAAAAAAATCTGTTCTAAAATGAAACTGTTCTCACTGACTCGAACTGGAGCAAACGAAATGCCGAGAATTGCAAATTCTAAGATGTTCCATTCTAAACTAGTTGCTCCAAAACAATAGGAGCAACTCAGGCCGAAACCTGAGCCCAATGTTCCTATGATATAATGCAAATACAATTTTTGGGGGAATATGTTCCAGTTGATGATCTTTCCACAGGTAGGCTGTTTCATGGCATCAGGCAAATCTCCCTTGTATCCAGTCCATTGCTCTTAATTCCAGATTGCTTCACTTGAACTATCTTTTGGCATTAGTTGTAAGTTGCAGCTTCGGTGTGTGCCCGACTGGTGTAAGGGCAGAAGCAATGAAAGAGCTGCAAGGTTGTATGAGGCTTTGGCCGTGGTGTGGACCAGCAATAAATGGGGAACAGACCAATCCAAGTGGCGTGCGTCCTTGGGCTATCTCTCTGCTAAGTGGCACTGTCGGTAGTCTTACCTTGGTAGCTTCTTTAAGGTGTTCCACCTTCATTCACATCTGTTCCCAGGCCATGGAGCTCTACCCAGCGTTGAATCTAGTTGTCACTTCACACCAAGGGCACTGCCACCCTCCAGCGAGGGTGCCCTTGAGGGGTAGACAGAGCAAGCCCTCCTTACATCCCACTTTGCAAGCCATCAAATGTAATATAAATTAAATAATCTCGAAGGAATATCAACTAATTTATAGATTCACTAAATCAACAGCTCAGATAAACAAATGAGATAACGCAGAACGTTAACAAGGGTTGCTTTACATACACATTTCACAGTCGAAAGACAATGGAGAACAATGTTTTCTCCCATCACATAATCAACCAAATTGTATTTTATCTCATTTATGTTATTTCTTCTTTCAAATCGCCACTTTCTTCTGCTGTTACAGTAATCTCATTCACTCCCTTAACCGAGCGCGAAGTGACAGCCTCGACTAGCTGACATACCTTCCTGAACAGGCTTTCTCGCAACAGTAAATAAACCCAGGGTTCAAGGATCTGATTGAAAGATGCCAGTCTAATGGCTATGAGCAAAAAGCTGGAATCATTTTGCATCCCAGTGTTTGGGGACGATGGCTTGTCGGAAGATGTATAGCCATGATCCGACCAACTTCGAGTGCAAATCTTTATCAACAACAGCACCTGGGAAAGATATAATTAAAAGACCTCAGTATTAAGCAAAAAAAAGCAAACAATGACATAAGAACATAAGAAATAGGAGCAGGAGTCGGCCATTTGGCCCCTCGAGCCTGCTCCGCCATTTAGTACGATCATGGCTGATCCGATCATGTACTCAGCTCTACTTCCCCGCCCACTCCCCATAACCCCTTAAATTGTCTTTCTCTGTCTTAAATTAATTCAATGTCCCAGCTTCCCAGCTCTCTGGGGCAGCAAATTCCACAGATTTACAACCCTCTGAGAGAAGAAATTCCTCCTCATCTCAGTTTTAAATGGGCGGCCCCTTATTCTAAGATCATGCCCTCTAGTTCTAGTCTCCCCCATCAGTGAAAACATCCTCTCTGCATCCACCTTGTCAAGCCCCCTCATAATCTGATACGTTTCGATAAGATCACCTCTCATTCTTCTGAATTCCAATGAGCAGAGGCCCAACCTACTCAACCTATCTTCATAAGTCAAGCCCCTCAGCTCCAGAATCAACCGAGTGAACCTTCTCTGAACTGACTCCAAAGCAAAGTATATCCTTTCGTAAATATGGAAACCAAAACTGCACGCAGTATTCCAGGTGTGGCCTCACCAATACCCTGTATAACTAAAGCAAGACTTCCCTGCTTTTATACTCCATCCCTTTTGCAATAAAGGCCAAGATTCCATTGGCCTTCCTGATCACTTGCTGTACCTGCAAAATAACTGTTCTGTACCAAAGTGTGATGTCACAGTCAAGTGATTGGCTGCTGGATTGGTGATTATTTAATCTTTTTCTTTTTCTTTTGTTTATCAGTAAGAAACCTGTGGCGTTGTTACCAATTAGGTTAATTTAATGGTTAAGTCATGGCAGGAGAGCCCAGATCCGTGTCATGCTCCTCCTGTGCTATGTGGAAAGTCAGGGATACTTCCAGTGTCCTTGACTGCTAGGTGTGCAGGAAGTGTATCCAGCTGCAGCTCCTGACAGACCGCATTGCGGCACTGGAGCTGTAGATGGATTCACTGTGGAGCATGGGTTGCAGAGGAAGACCGATCCATGGTGGATCAAACTGAACTAGAGACTCAAACTGAGGAGGCAGAAGTATACGGGTTACACATCTTCACCACAAAATGTCCACCGATTATGTTAAAAGTTGAACTGAATGGAATCCCAGTATCCATGGAAGTGGACACGGGTGCGAGTCAGTTTATCATGAGCATAAAGGCCTTCGACAGGCTGTGTTGCAACAAGACAAACAGGCCCAAGCTTCACCCCATTCATACCAAGCTGAGAACTTACACTAAAGAGCTGACCCCTGTAATTGGCAGTGCAGGAGTAAAAGTCTCCTATGATGGAGGGGTGCACGAACTCCCACTATGGATTATACCAGGAGATGGCCCCACACTGTTTGGCAGAAGCTGGCTGGGAAAAATCCGCTGGAACTGGACATCCGAGTGCTCTCGTCTATCGACGATGCCTCATGTGCCCAGGTTCTGAGCAAGTTCCCGTCGTTGTTTGAGCCAGGCATCGGAAGTTTCTCGGGGAGAAGGTGCAGATCCACTTGGTTCCTGGTACACGACCCATCCACCACAAGGCACGGGCGGTGCCATACATGATGCGAGAGAAAGTGGAGATCGAGCTGGACAGGCTGCAGCGAGAGGGCATCATCGCGCCGGCAGAGTTCAACGAGTGGGCCAGTCCGATTGTTCTGGTCCTCAAGGGTGATGACACGGGCAGAATTTGTAAAAACATTGAAACATAGAAACATAGAAAAAAGGTGCAGGAATAGGCCACTCGGCCCTTCGAGCCTGCACCACCATTCAATAAGTTCATGGCTGATCATTCCCTCAGTACCCATTTCCTGCTTTCTCTCCATACCCCTTGATCCCGTGAGCCGTAAGGGCCACATCTAACTCACTCTTGAATACATCCAATGAACTGGCATCAACAACTCTCTGCGGCAGGGAATTCCACAGGTTAACAACTCTCTGAGTGAAGAAGTTTCTCCTCATCTCAGTCCTAAATGGCTTACCCCTTATCCTGAGACTGTGTCCCCTGGTTCTGGACTTCCCCAACATTGGGAACACTCTTCCTGCATCTAACCTGTCCAGTCCCATCAGAATTGTATATGTTTCTATGAGATCCCCTCTCATCCTTCTAAACTCCAGTGAATCAAGGCCCAGTTGATCCAGTCTTCCTCATATGTCAGTCCAGCCATCCCGGGAATCAGTCTGGTGAACCTTCGCTGCACTCCCTCAATAGCAAGAATGTCCTTCCTCAGATTAGGAGACCAAAACTGAACACAATATTCCAGGTGAGGCCTCACTAAGGCCATGTACAACTGCAGTAAGACCTCCCTGCTCCTATACTCAAAACCCTAGCTATGAAGGCCAACATACCATTTGTCTTCTTCACCGCCTACTGTACCTGCATGCCAACTTTCAATGAGTGATAAACCATGACACCCAGGTCTCGTTGCACCTCCCCTTTTCCTAATCTGCCACCATTCAGTTAATATTCTGCCTTCGTGTATTTGCCCCCAAAGTGGATGACCTCACATTTATCCACATTATACTGCATCTGCCATGCATTTGCCCATTCATGCAACATAGAAACATAGAAACATAGAAAATAGGTGCAGGAGTAGGCCATTCGGCCCTTCTAGCCTGCACCCCATTCAATGAGTTCATGGCTGAACATGCAACTTCAGTACCCCATTCCTGCTTTCTCGCCATACCCCTTGATTCCCCTAGTAGTAAGGACTTCATCAAACTCCTTTTTGGATATATTTAGTGAATTGGCCTCAACAACTTTCTGTGGTAGAGAATTCCATAGGTTCACCACTCTCTGGGTGAAGAAATTTCTCCTCATCTTGGTCCTAAATGGCTTACCCCTTATCCTTAGACTGTGACCCCTGGTTCTGGACTTCCCCAACATTGGGAACATTCTTCCTGCATCTAACCTGTCTGAACCCATCAGAATTTTAAACGTTTCTATGAGGTCCCCTCTCATTCTTCTGAACTCCAGTGAATACAAGCCCAGTTGATCCAGTCTTTCTTGATAGGTCAGTCCCGCCATCTCAGGAATCAGTCTGGTGAACCTTCGCTGCACTCCCTCAATAGCAAGAATGTCTTTCCTCAAGTTAGGAGACCAAAACTGTACATAATACTCCAGGTGTGGCCTCACAAAGGCCCTGCATAACTGTAGTAACACCTCCCTGCTCCTGTACTCAAATCACCTCGCTATGATGGCCAACATGCCATTTGCTTTTTTAACCGCCTGCTGTATCTGCATGCCAACCTTCAATGACTGATGTACCATGACACCCAGGTCTCATTGCACCTCCCCTTTTCCTAATCTGTCACCATTCGGATAATAGTCTGTCTCTCTGTTTTTACCACCAAAGTGGATAACCTCACATTTATCCACATTATACTTCATCTGCCATGCATTTGCTCACTCACCTAACCTATCCAAGTCACTCTACAGCCTCATAGCATCCTCCTCGCAGCTCACACTGCCACCCAACTTAGTGTCATCCGCAAATTTGGAGATACTACATTTAATCCCCTCGTCTAAATCATTAATGTACAATGTAAACAGCTGGGGCCCCAGCACAGAGCCTTGCGGTACCCCACTAGTCACTGCCTGCCATTCTGAAAAGTACCCATTTACTCCTACTCTTTGCTTCCTGTCTGCCAACCAGTTCTCAATCCACGTCAGCACACTACCCCCAATCCCATGTGCTTATACTTTGCACATTAATCTCTTGTGTGGGACCTTGTCGAAAGCCTTCTGAAAGTCCAAATATACCACATCAACTGGTTCTCCCTCATCCACTTTACTGGAAACATCCTCAAAAAATTCCAGAAGATTTGTCAAGCATGATTTCCCTTTCACAAATCCATGCTGACTTGGACCTATCATGCCACCTCTTTCCAAATGCGCTGCTATGATATCCTTAATAATTGATTCCATCATTTTACCCACTACTGAGGTTAGGCTGACCGGTCTATAATTCCCTGTTTTCTCTCTCCCTCCTTTTTTAAAAAGTGGGGTTACATTGGCTACCCTCCACTCGAAAGGAACTGATCCAGAGTCAATGGAATGTTGGAAAATGAGTGTCAATGCATCCGCTATTTCCAAGGCCACCTCCTTAAGTACTCTGGGATGCAGTCCATCAGGCCCTGGGGATTTATCGGCCTTCAATCCCATCAATTTCCCCAACACAATTTCCCGACTAATAAGGATTTCCCTCATTTCCTCCTCCTTACTAGACCCTCTGACCCCTTTTCTATCCGGAAGGTTGTTTGTGTCCTCCTTAGTGAATACCGAACCAAAGTACTTGTTCAATTGGTCTGCCATTTCTTTGTTCCCCGTTATGACTTCCCCTGATTCTGACTGCAGCGGACCTACGTTTGTCTTTACTAACCTTTTTCCCTTTACATATCTATCGAAACTTTTGCAATCCGTCTTAATGTTCCCTGCAAGCTTCTTCTCGTACTCCATTTTCCCTGCCCTAATCAAACCCTTTGTCCTCCTCTGCTGAGTTCTAAATTTCTCCCAGTCCCCAAGTTCGCTGCTATTTCTGGCCAATTTGTATGCCACTTCCTTGGCTTTAATACTATCCCTGATTTCCCTAGATAGCCACGGTTGAGCCACCTTCCCTTTTTTATTTTTATGCCAGACACGAATGTACAATTGTTGTAGTTTATCCATGCGGTCTCTAAATGTCTGCCATTGCCCATCCACAGTCATCCCCTCAAGTATCATTCGCCAATCTATCCTAGCCAATTCACACCTCATACCTTCAAAGTCACCCTTCTTTACGTTCTGGACCATGGTCTCTGAATTAACTGTTTCATTCTCCATTCTAATGCAGAATTCCACCATATTATGGTCACTCTTCCCCAAGGGGCCTCGCACAACGAGATTGCTAATTAATCCTCTCTCATTACACAACACCCAGTCTAAGATGGCCTCCCCCCTAGTTGGTTCCTCGACATATTGGTCTAGAAAACCATCCCTTATGCACTCCAGGAAATCCTCCTCCACCGTATTGCTTCCAGTTTGGCTAGCCCAATTTATGTGCATATTAAAGTCAATCATTATCATTGCTGCACCTTTATTGCATGCACCCCTAATTTCCTGTTTGATGCCCTCCCCAACATCACTACTACTGTTTGGAGGTCTGTCCAAGTCACCCTGCGCGGGTGATGCGCACATCCTTGCGATCCCTGGCTCGGACGATGACATCGTCGAAGTACGAAAGCAATGGCCTTATACTAAACATCCATAAGACAACGGTCCTCCACCAACCTGTCCTTGCCACACAGCAGTGCCCCGCAGTCATCAAGATCCACGGCATAGCCCAGGACAACATGGACCGCTTCCCATACTTGGGAGCCTCTTATCAACAAGACATTGACGACGAGATTCAACACCACCTCCAGTGCGCCAGTGCAGCCTTCGGCTGCCTGAGGAAAAAAGAGTGTTTGAAGACAGAACCTCAAAACTGTCACCAACTCATGGTCTACAGGGCTGTAGTAATACCTGCCCTTGTGGGGACTATAAAGTAACGATTAGCCGTTTTTCGCTGCAGGACCAGTACCCGCTACCCAAGGCAGACGACCTATTTACGACCCTGACAGGAGGAAAGACGTTCACCAAGTTGGACTTGACCTCGGCCTGCATGACACAGGAGCTGGCGGAATCTTCGAAAGGCCCCACCTGCATCAACACGTACAAAGGCCTGTTCATCTACAATAGATGCCCGTTTGGGATTCGATCGGCCACAACAATTTTCCAACGGAACATGGAGAGCCTGCTAAAGTTGGTTCCGCGCACCGTGGTTTTCCAGGACGAAATATTGATCACAGGTCGGGACAGCATCGAACAGTTGAAGAACATAGAAGAGGTTCTAAGTCGGCTAGATCATGTGGGACTCAGTTCGAAGTGTGTTTTTCTGGTGCCAGAGGTCGAGTTCTGAAGGACAAGAATCGCGGCGGACAGCATCAGATCCACCGACGCCAAGACGGAAGCCATCAAGAACGCGCTGAGACCACAGAACATGACGGAGCTGTGGCCATTCCTGGGACTCCTCAATTATTTTGGTAATTATCTCCCAGGATTAAGCACCTTGCTGGGACCTTGACATGTGTTGCTACGCAAGGGAGATGACTGGGAATGGGGAAAATCACAAGAGACTGCTTTTGAGAAAGCCAGAAATCTGTTATGTTCCAACAAACTGCTTGTTCTGTATGACCCATGTTAATGTTTAGTGCTAGCTTATGATGCATCTTCGTACGGGGTCGGGTGTGTGTTACAACAAGCTAACGCATCGGGAACATTGCAAACGGTCGCTTATGCATCCAAGAGTTTGTCCAAGGCCGAAAGGGCCGACAGCATGATTGAAAAAGAAACTCTGGCATGCGTTTACGGTGTAAAAAAATGCACCAGTATCTGTGTGGGCTTAAGTTTGAGTTAAAAACTGACCATAAGCTGCTCATATCGCTATACTCAGAGAGCAACGTTATTAATACGGTTGTGTATCTGCAAAGCATGTTCCGCCACCAGAATCCCAAGGGATTCCAGCATCCCTTGGGAGCACTGTATATAAGCCGGCCCCTAAGGCCTGTTCCTCACTCTGAAGTGTCTTAAAGACTGAGGTCCCTGTTACTTTAACCTCCCTGTGTGCAGTCTCATCTGTGTTAGGAACACAATAATTGGCGACGAGAATACGAATCCAACACAAAGATGTAGCAAACTGTGGGCATCCTGGAGAAGTTCTCGGAGGGTGAGGACTGGGAAGCCTATGTCGAACGGCTAGACCAGTACTTTGTAGCCAACGAGCTGGACGGAGAAGGAAGCGCTGCAAAAAGGAGAGCGGTCCTCCTCACAGTCTGCGGGGCACCGAACTACAGCCTCATGAAGAATCTTCTGGCTCCAGTGAAACCCACAGATAAGTCATATGAGGAGCTGTGTACACTGATTCGGGAGCATCTTAACCCGAGGGAGAGCGTGCTGATGGCGAGGTATCGGTTCTACACGTGTCAGCGATCTGAAGGTCAGGAAGTGGTGAGCTACCTCGCCGAGCTAAGGCGACTTGCAGGACAATGTGAGTTTGATGGCTACCTGGAGCAAATGCTCAGAGACCTTTTTGTCCTGGGCATTGGCCACGAGACCATCCTACGAAAACTTTTGACTGTAGAGACACCGACCCTCAGTAAGGCCATTGCGATAGCACAGGCGTTTATGTCCATCAGTGATATCACCAAACAAATCTCTCAGCACACAAGTGCTAGCAATGTTCATAAATTAACTGGAACTGTGTTTGCGAGCAGAAATGTACAGGGCAGAAACCACGAGTCTGCAACTGCCAGCAGGCCTCAGGTGACCCAGATGATTCAGAGTCTCCAACAAAGGATGAATGCAAGGCAATTCTGCTGGCGTTGTGAAGGCTTCCATTCAGCCTATTCATGCCGCTTCAAAGGATATGTTTGCAAGAGCTGTGGAACAATGGGGCACCTCCAACGAGCTTGCAGACGAGCTGCAAGCTCTGCAAAACCTGCTAACCACTATGTGGCAGAGGAAGATCGGTCCATGGTGGATCAAAGCAATTTCGAGCCTCAGAGAGAGGAGGCAGATGCTGAAGTACACTGGGTGCACACATTTTCGATGAAATGTCCACCTCTAATGCTAAACATAAAATTGAATGGCTTACTCGTAGCCATGGAACTGGACACTGGCGCTAGCCAATCCATCATGAGTAAAAAGATGTTTGAGAGACTGTGGTGCAACAAGGCATTCAGGCCAGCCCTGAGCCCCATCCACACGAAACTGAGAACGTACACCAAAGAGCTTATCACTGTCCTGGGCAGTGCCATGGTCAAGGTCACCTACGAGGGCACGGTGCACGAACTGCCACTCTGGATTGTCCCGGGCGATGGCCCCACACTGCTTGGAAGGAGCTGGCTGGGCAAAATCCGCTGGAACTGGGATGACATCCGAGCGCTATCACATGTCGATGAGGCCTCAGGTACCCAGGTTCTTAACAAATTTCCTTCCCTTTTTGAGCCAGGCATTGGAAACTTTTCCGGGGCGAAGGTGCGGATCCACTTGGTCCTAGAGGCACGACCCATTCACCACAAGGTGCGAGCGGTACCTCACATGATGAGGGAGAGAGTGGAAATCGAGCTGGACAGGCTGCAACACGAGGGCATCATCTCCGCAGTGGAATTCAGTGAGTGGGCCAGCCCGATTGTTCCAGTACTCAAAAGTGATGGTACGGTCAGGATGAGCGGTGATTAGAAAATAACGAATAATAGTTTTTCGCCACAGGACCAATACCCGCTACCTAAGGCAGACGACCTATTTGTGATGCTGGCAGGAGGCAAGACATTCACCAAGCTCGACCTGACTTCGGCCTACATGACGCAAGAGCTGTAGGAGTCTTCGAAGGGCCTCACCTGCATCAACACACACAAGGGACTGTTCACCTACAACAGATGCCCGTTTGGAATTCGGTCGGCTGTAGCGAACTTCCAGAGAAACATGGAGAGCCTACTCAAGTCGGTACCACACACGGTGGTCTTTCAGGACGATATTGGTCACAGGTCGGGACACCGCCGAGCACCTACAAAATCTGGAGGAGGTCCTCCAGCAACTGGATCGCATAGGGCTACGGCTGAAGAGGTTGAAATGCATCTTCATGGCAACAGAAGTGGAGTTTTTGGGGAGAAAGATCGCGGCGGATGGTAATCGGCCCACAGACGCCAAGACAGAGGCTATCAGGAACGCGCCCAGTCCTCAGAATGTCACGGAGCTGCGGTCCTTCCTGGGACTCCTCAACTATTTTGGTAACTTCCTACTGGGGCTAAGTACCCTCTTAGAGCCCCTCCATGTGTTATTGCGCAAAGGTGAGAACTGGGTATGGGGAAAAATCTAAGTAATTGCTTTTGAGAAAGTCAGAAACATTTTATGCTCCAACAAGCTGCTTGTATTGTATAACCCGTGTAAAAGACTTGTGCTAGCATGTGACGCGTCGTCGTACAGAGTCGGGTGTGTATTACAACAAGCTAACGTTGCAGGGAAGTTGCAACCTGTCGCCTATGCTTCCAGGAGCTTGTCTAAGGCCGAGAGGGCCTACAGCATGATTGAGAAAGAGGCATTAGCGTGTGTGTTCAGGGTAAAGAAAATGCATCAGTATCTGTTTGGCCTCAACTTTGAACTGGAAACCGATCACAAGCCCCTCATACCCCTGTTCGCTGAAAACAAGGGGATAAATACTAATGCCTCAGCCCACATACAAAGGTTGGCACTCACGCTATCAGCGTATAACTATACCATCCGCCACAGGCCAGGCACCGAGAACTGTGCGGATGCTCTCAGTCGGCTACCATTGCCCACCACGGGGGTGGAAATGGCGCAGCCTGCAAACTTGTTGATGGTGGTGCAGCCCGCAGACTTGTTGATGGTCATGGAAGCGTTTGAAAATGATAAATCACCTGTCACGGCCCGCCAGATTAGGACTTGGACCAGCCAAGATCCTCTGCTGTCCCTAGTAAAAAACTGTGTACTGCATGGGAGCTGGGCCAGTATCCCCGTTGAAATGCAAGAGCCAATCAAGCCGTTCCAGCGGCGAAAGGACGAGCTGTCCATTCAGGCAGACTGCCTGTTGTGGGGTAACCGCGTAGTGCTACCCAAAAAGGGCAGGGAGACGTTCATCTGGGATCTCCACAGCACACACCCGGGTATAGTAATGATGAAAGCGATAGCCAGATCCCACGTGTGGTGGCCCGGTATCGACTCTGACTTAGAGTCCTGTGTACGGCAATGCAGCGTATGTGCTCAGTTGAGCAACGCGCCCAGAGAGGCACCACTAAGTTTGTGGTCCTGGCCCTCCAGACCATGGTCGAGGATCCATGTCGACTATGCGGACCCGTTTCTCGGTAAAATGTTCCTGGTGGTGGTGGATGCTTTTTCAAAATGGATTGAATGTGAAATAATGTCGGGAAGCACCGCCACCGCCACCATTGAAAGCCTGAGAGCCATGTTTATCACCCACGGCCTGCCTGACATACTGGTCAGTGACAACGGGCCATGTTTCACCAGTGCCGAATTTAAAGAATTCATGACCTGCAATGGGATCAAACATGTCACCTCAGCCCTGTTTAAACCAGCCTCCAATGGGCAGGCAGAGCGGACAGTACAAACCATCAAACAGAGCCTTAAACAAATCACAGGAGGCTCACTCCAAACCTGCCTGTCCCGAGTACTGCTCAGCTACTGCACGAGACCCCACTCACTCACAGGGGTGTCCCCGGCTGAGCTACTCATGAAAAGGACACTTAAAACCAGACTCTCGCTGGTTCACCCCAACCTGCATGATCAGGTAGAGAGCAGGCGGCAGCAACAAAATGTAAACGATGGTCGCGCCACTGTGTCACGGGAAATTGATCTGAATGACCCTGTGTTTGTGCTAAACTATGGACATGGTCCCAAGTGGATCGCGGGCACGGTGATAGCTAAAGAAGGGAGTAGGGTGTTTGTAGTCAAACGAGACAATGGACAAATTTGCAGAAAGCACCTGGACCAAACGAGGCTGCGGTTCACAGACTGCCCTGAACAACCCACAGCAGACACCACCTTTTTCGAGCCCACAACACACACCCAAAGGATGAACAACACCACCCCGGACCAGGAAATCGAACCCATCACGCCCAACAGCCCAGCAAGGCCAGGCTCACCCAGCAGCCCTGCAGGGCCAACAACACGCCAGCCCAGTGAGGGCACAGCCAACACACCAGAACAGACATTTGTACCGAGGCGGTCCACCAGGGAAAGAAAGGCTCCCGACCGCCTCACCTTGTAAATAGTTTTCACTTTGACTTTGGGGGGGGGGGAGTGATGTTGTGTATCTGTAAAGCATGCACTCACATGTTCCACCACCAGGGGGCTCATCCCCTGAAGTCCCAAGGGATCCCAGCATCCCTTGGGAGCACTGTATATAAGCCGGCCCCTAAGGCCTGTTCCTCACTCTGGAGTGTCTTATTAAAGACTGAGGTCATTGTTACTTTAACCTCCCTGTGTGCAGTCTCATCTGTGTTAGGAACACAATAAATACCAATGCCTCTGCTCACATCCAAAGATGGGCGCTCACGCTGTCTGCATATAACTATGTAATTCGCCACAGACTGGACACAGAGAACTCCGCTGATGCTCTCAGTCGGCTACCATTGCCCACCACCGGGGTGGAAATGGCACAGCCTGCAGACTTGCTCTTGGTGATGGATGCATTTATAAACGAAAAGTCACCTGTTATGGCCCGCCAGATCAGGACCTGGACCAGCAACGATCCTTTACTGTCCCTTGTAAAAAACTGTGTCCTCCATGTGTCCAGCGTCCCGCAGAGATGAATGAAGAGATCAAGCCGTTCCAGCTGCGCAACGGCGAAATGTCCATACAGGCGGACTGTCTTTTGTTGGGTAATCACGTGGTTTTGCCTTAGAACCTACACAGTACCCACTCAGGCAGAGTAATGATGAAAGCTATAGCCAGATCCCATGTGTGGTGGCCCGGCATTGACTCAGACTTAGAGTCTTGCGTGCACCAATACAACACTTGCTCTCAACTGAGCAATGCCCCCAGGGAGGCATCGCTAAGTTTGTGGTCATGGCCCTCCAAACCGTAGTCTAGGATCCACGTTGACTTTACTGGCCCGTTTCTAGGCAAATTGTTTTTGTTGGATGCTTATTCAAAATGAAAGTGTAATAATGTCTGTAAGCACGTCCACTGCCACCATCAAAAGCCTATGAGCCATGTTTGCCATGCATGGCCTGCCTGATGTCCTTGTCAGCGATAATGGACCGTGTTTCACCAGCGCTGAATTCAAGGAATTCATCACCCACAATGGGATCAAGCACGTCACATCTGCCCCATTCAAGCCCGCATCTAACGGCCAGGCAGAACGGGCAGTCCAAACCATCAAGCAAAACTTGAAATGCATGTCGGAAGGCTCCCTGCAGACCCACCTGTCCCGAGTCCTGCTCAGCTACCGCACCAGACCCCAGTCGCTCACCGAGGTTCCCCCAGCCAAACTGCTCATGAAAAGGGCACTCAAAACAAGGCTCTCTCTTGTGTCCACCTTGATCTCCATGATCACGTCGAGGGCAGGCGGCATCAACAAAGTATGTACCATGATCGCGCAAATTTGTCACGTGAGATTGAAGTCAATGACCCTGTATTTTTACTCAACTATGGACATGGTCCCAAATGGCTTGCTGGTCCTATCATGGCCAAAGAAGGGAGTAGAGTGTTTCAGGTCAGACGCAGATCAAACTTGCAGAAAGCATTTGGACCAAACCAAACTGCGATTCACAGACAGCTACGAACAACCCGAAAAGGACATCACCAACTTCGACCCTCCAACACACACACAAGTGGCAACCGACATCACGGTTGACCACGAAGCTGAACTCACCATCCCCAGCAACCCAACGAAGGCCAGCTGCACAGCAGGCCAGCGAAGGCCCAACCAACTCACCCACACCTGTGTTTGTACCGAGACGATCGACTAGGGAGCGTAAAACCCAGATCATCTCACCCTGCAAATAAGTGTACTATTGACTTCGGGAGAGAGTGATGTTATGTATGTAACACCTTGTAACCAGTATTATACAGCCACCATAGGGTGCATCTATTGGAGTCCCAAGGGATCCCAGCATACCTTGGTTGCTCTATATATAAGCAGGACTCCCATGCTGTACCAGCACTCTGGAGTTAGAATAAAGAGACAAAGGTCACACTTACTCATGTCTACAGCACTCCATCACATTACTTTGTTTGAGACATAACATTAACCTTTTGTTCAGCCATGAACTTATTGAATGGTGGTGCAGGCTCGAAGGGCCGAATGGCCTACTCCTGCACCTATTTTCTATGTTTTGTGTTTCATGCACAAGTACCCCCAGGTCCCGCTGTACTGCAGCACTTTGCAATCTTTCTCCATTTAAATAATAACTTGCTCTTTGATTTTTTTCTGCCAAAGTGCATGACCTCACACTTTCCAACATTATACTCCATCTGCCAAAATTTTGCCCACTCACTTAGCCTGTCTATGTCCTTTTGCAGATTTTTTGTGTCCTCCTCACACATTGCTTTTCCTCCCATCTTTGTATCGTCAGCAAACTTGGCTATGTTATACTCAGTCCCTTCTTCCAAGTCGTTAATATAGATTGTAAATAGTTGGGGTCCCAGCACTGATCCCTGTGGCACCCCACTAGTTACTGATTGCCAACCCGAGAATGAACCATTTATCCCGACTCTCTGTTTTCTGTTAGTTAGCCAATTCTCTATCCATGCTAATATATTACCCTCAACCCCGTGAACTTTTATCTTGTGCAGTAACCTTTTATGTGGCACCTTGTCAAATGCCTTCTGGAAATCCAAATACACCACATTCACTGGTTCCCCTTTATCCACCCTGTTCGTTACATCCTCAAAGAACTCCAGCAAATTTGTCAAACATGACTTCCCCTTCATAAATCCATACTGACTCTGCCTGACCGAATTTTGCTTTTCCAAATGTCCTGCTATTGCTTCTTTAATAATGGACTCCAACATTTTCCCAACCACAGATGTTAGGCTAACTGGTCTATAGATTCCTGCTTTTTGTCTGCCTCCTTTTTTAAATAGGGGTGATACATTTGCAGTTTTCCAATCTGCTGGGACCTCCCCAGAATCCAGGGAATTTTGGTAAATTACAACCAATGAATCCACTATCCCTGCCGCTACTTCTCTTAAGATCCGAGGATGCAAGCCATCAGGTCCAGGGGATTTATCTGCCTTTAGTCCCATTATCTTACTGAGTATCACCTCCTTAGTGATTGTAATTGTGTTAAGTTCCTCCCCCCTATAGCCCTTTGACTATCCACTGTTGGAATATTGTTAGTGTCCTCTACCGTAAAGAGATACAAAATATTTGTTCAGAGTTTCTGCCATCTCCATGTTCCCCATTACTAGTTCCCCGGTCTCATCCTCTAAGGGACCAACATTTACTTTAGCCTCTCTTTTCCTTTTTATATACCTATAGATACCTTGCTATCTGTTTTTATATTTTGTGCTGGTTTATTTTCACAGTCTATCGTCCCTTTCTTAATCATTTTTTTGGTGATTCTTTGCTGGCTTTTAAAAGCTTCTCAGTCTTCTGTCCTCCCACTAGTTTTGGCCACTTTGTATGCCCTTGTTTTTAATTGGATACCGTCCTTTATTTCTTCAGTTAGCCACAGATGGCTATCTTTTCTCTTACACCCTTTCCTCCTCACTGGAATATATTTTTCTTGAGAGTTGTGAAATATCTCCTTCAATGTTCATTAACCGTCCTACACTTTAATCTATTTTCCCAGTCCACTTTAGCCAACTCTGTCCTCATACCTTTGTAGTCTCCTTTATTTAAGCTTAGTACGCTGGTTAGAGATCCAACTTTCTCACCCTCATTCTCGAAATGGAGCAAGTTAGTTGGCTCTGCTCTTCCCTCTTTGAATCCACATGGAGCACTCTGTGCAAAGTTATTATGGTACAGATACACCTTTACTCCTGCTAATTCATTCCATTCGTTGACCCAAGTCTCTTGTAGAATTCTGGGGTAAATACCATCAAATCCAGTGTTGTTTCGAGCCTTTTTACCCTGATGAGGAAACATGCCCCAGTTCCCAGGATGGCTCTCCCTTGCATTGTTGGGGGGGGGGCGAGAGGCGGGGAGGGAGAGAGGAGGGGTGAGAGGGGCGGCGGGCAGGCAGTGGTAAATCACTCCAGAATTATATATAAAATTCTACAAAAAATAAAAAGTAATAAAAGAAAACAAACAATAAAAAGGAACTCAGCAAAACTCCAGCAGACTCTTGGCCACAATATCTGAGGCTCGCTCAATTTCTCTCCAGCCAGCAATGAGTGAGAAGCAGTACCTCGAAAGGAGAATTGTTTCATTGTTGATTATAGCTGCGAAAAAGGGCTTGCGGCTGCAAGTTATATAAATAAATATACAGGGAGCCATGAATCCCCTCGAGCTCTAATTGGGCTAATAATAACATTACTGGGAAGATGTAATATGTGTGTTTGCTAATCACAGCACAATTCACCAGAGCCACAAGATATGAAAGGACAGAACCGTGTATGCATCCTCTACAAAACTGAGAACGTTTTCTCGGTTCCATTTATGAAAACAGACGATAGAAAACATTACTAACAATAGATAAGTAATTGGGGTTCACTGCTGAAGTTAAAATGAACCACAATTATGTGATCACATACATAAAGTCACGTTAACCCTTGGAGTGCTGACAGGTTAGTGAAATTGTCTCTGTTTTCAGCTCATGGTCTGTGACATTGAAATAAACACAGAACTACTCCAACGGCAGGAATATGATTATTATTATAGTAGTAACCGCAAACAACTAAACTCCACACTAGGGACTCGAATTTCCTTACAGCCCGCCAGCGCCCAACTGCCACCCAAAAAACCGTAAAGATTCCCAGGACTTCCAACAAAAAGAAAAAAAACTGCCCAGTGAAACAAACGGGCGCTGTGCCAATTCTCCGCAATAGAGGTGGGTTCTGGGTCCATTGGGCGATTCTTAAAGAAACTGGACGATAATTAATTTACTCAAAATTTACCCTGAGGCTGCGGGTTGGGCCTAGGAGAAGAAAAACACTCAAAATATATTTTCAAGTAACAGAATATAATTCTGACGGGACTGGACAGGTTCGATGTGGGAAGAATGTTCCCGATGTTGGGGAAGTCCAGAACCAGGGGACACAGTCTTAGGATAAGGGGTAAGCTATTTGGGACTGAGATGAGGAGAAACTTGTTCACTCAGAGAGTTGTTAACCTGTGGAATTCCCTGCTGCAGAGAGTTGTTGATGCCAGTTCATTGGATATATTCAAGATGGAGTTAGATATGGCCCTTACAGCTAAAGGGATCAAGGGGTATGGAGAGAAAGCAGGAAAGGGGTACTGAGGTGAATGATCAGCCATGATCTTATTGAAAGGCGGTGCAGGCTCGAAGGGCCGAATGGCCTACTCCTGCTCCTATTTTCTATGTTTCTATGTTTCTATAAAAAATCATAAAAACATTCTCAGGGCCCTTTTAACACCACAACAGAATTTTAAAATAATTAGTAAAAAAACACTGACTTACCTTTTTTTTGCCAGGCTACTTACCTGCTGGCCAGCTCCGCTGATGCTCATGGCGGTTTTATAAATACTTACGTACGGGTTTTTGCTGAGCCAAATATTGCGCCAGGGCGATCTGCGGATGGTGCACAGCAGTGACCCGCCCCCCAGCAGGACTTCAAAACCGCCAGCATAACTCAGCTGAGAAATTTCTCACCGACCCGGTTATCGTCCAAAACGGCCAATATACTGCCCAGAAATTGGGTGGTGAGCCCATTGTCACATAAAAATAAGCAGTTGGAAGATTTTGCTTGTGGTTTGGCAATTAGTTGGAAGATACGAAGGAGAGGAAGAATGACTTGCATTTGTTTAGTGACCTCAGGATGCCCCAAAGTGCTTTACAGCCAATTAAATACTTTTGAAGTGGAGTCAATTTGTGCACAGCAAACTTCCACAAAGATCAATGTGATCATGACCACGTAATCTGTTTTAGTGATTTTGATTGAGGGATAAATATTGGCCAGGACACCAGCGAATAACTCCCCTGCTTGACTTTGAAACAGTGCTATGGGATTTTTTTATGTAACCAGAGAGCAAATGGAGCCTCGGTTTAAGGTATTTTCCAAAAGATGGCACCTCTGACAGTGAAGCTCTCCCTCAGCACTGCACTGGAGTGTCAGCCGAGATTTATGTGCTCAAGTTCCTGGAGTGGGACTTGAACCCACAACCTTCTGACTCAGAGGCAAGAGTGCTGCCCACTGAGCCACAGCAGAGCATAGGGATAAATGGGATGTGACAAGTGGTGTTCCCCAGGGATCTGTACTGAGGCCTACGCTGTTCACCATACATATATAAATTGCTTGGATAAAGGAATAGAGAGTTGTATATCCTAGTTTTCAGATGACAGTAAGTTGGGTAGAAGGGAAAAACGATGGCAAATTGAGTTCAATGTGGGGAAGTATGAAGTCATTCACTTTGGATCTGAGGAAGACAAATCAGAATTATTTCTTAATGATGAGAAACGAGGACCTGTGGGAAAGCTAAGGGTATCCATGTACAAAGATCACTAAAAGCACAGCTACAAAAAGCTAACGGAATGATAGCCTTTATCTCAAAGTGAGGAAGTGATGTCAGTTGTACAGAACCTTAATCCGAGCCCATCTGGAGAAGTGTGTTCAGCTTTGGGCACTGAGCCCCAGGGAATAAATCGTGGCCTTGGAGGGGAGAGGAAAGAATAATACCAGGGCGAACAATATTAAGTTATGAGGCCAGGTTGCATAAACTGGTTTGTATTCCCTTGAGTTTAGACAAGTTAGAGGTGATCTAACTGAGGTGTTTCAAATAATAAAGACATTCGATACAGTGGAGCCATTTCGAAGTGAAATCCAGATGCACTTTTTCACACAAATGGCAGCAGCAATCTGGAGCCCTGCAAATTTTGGGTTAATTGAACTTTCAAGGCCCAGATTGGTGTTTTTCTGAGATAAGGGTATTTACATAATCCTCTATTTTGTCTACTTTTTCCAACTGTAACATTATAGTTTTTCTTCAATTTCCTGACCTTAATTGTTTTTAAAAATTGCAAATTGATCGGCAAAAATAACCCTCAAAGATTGTTTTTGAAAGAATTTTCAGATTAGTACACAGGTATTCACTTAACATTTTTATATCAATGAGATGCATTAACAAACTACAGATTCCAGACAGTGATTCTGAAACATTGGTGAATTCACTACTATCATTTTTGGGATCATACTGATAAGACAGGAACAGGATGGGTCACTCAGCTCCTCAAGCCTGTTCCACCATTCGGTGAGATCACGGCTGATCGGCATTCACCTGCCTCGTCTCCATATCCTTTTATAACCTTGTTGAGTAAAAATCCATCAATACCCGGCCGCTCTGTCACGTGTCCTGGCCTCCCCCACCAGCAGAAAAAGATACTTTCGATCTAGCCGATCAATTCCTTTCAAATTCCTAAATACCTCAATCAAATCACCCCTTAACCTTCGATATCCAGGGAATACAAACCTTGTAATCTTGCCACATAATCGAACCGTTGTAGCCATGGTAACATTCTGGTGTCTCTGCACTGTGCTCCTTCCAAGGCCAATATATCCTTTCGAAGCGACGGAGCCCGGAACTGTCCACAGTGCTCCTGATGTGGTCTAACCAGTCCTTGTCTATCTGTAGCAAAACTTACTCCCCTTTAAACTCCAGCCCGCTAGTTATAAGGGCCAGCCTTTAAAGTTATTTTTTAACCTGAGCACTAATGATCTGTATACACGACCCCTGATATTATCTTCTTGTTCATAGTGATTGCCAGAAGCAAAGGATTTAAAGAAATATTCTTGTGCATGAATAAAATCAGAAATTGCTGGAAGTAGCCAGATTAGCCAGTATCTGTTCTGGGTGTATATCCTTCTCATGAAGGGTTACCCACCTGAGATACTGAGTATTCCAACAATTTCTGCTTTTATTTCTCATTTCCAGCATCTGTGTTTTTTTTTCCTTTTTCTTTTAGATTAACTTGGTAGGACATCGTGACCTCGTGACCTGCGAGAGAACAGCTCCGCAGGTCGGGCTATAAAACAGCGGATGCGGTTTACCGCTTTAACCTCCAGCGCGAGCTGCTCCAAGTGTGCGACGATTTTGAGATGGGCGACTGGGTGACATCATCAAAACCCAGGTCGCCATTTTGGAGCGTGGGCAGGAACATCGGCAGGGCCCAGGTACAGAGGAGCGGGAAGGTCGGGGCGGAGGAGGGGCGAGGGATTGGGACGGAGGAGGGGCTAGGGATCGGGGCGGAGGAGTATCGAGAGATCGGGGCGGAGGAGCGGCGAGAGATCGGGACGGAGGAGGGGCGAGGGATCAGGGCGGAGGAGCGGCGAGAGATCGGGGCGGAGGAGGGCGAGAGATCGGGACTGAGGAGCGGCGAGAGATCTGGACGGAGGAGCGGCGAGAGATCGTGGCGGAGGAGCGGCGAGAGATCGGGGCGGAGGAGCGGCGAGAGATCGGTGCGGAGGAGGGGCGAGAGATCGGGGCGGAGGAGTATCGAGAGATTGGGGCGGAGGAGTATCGAGAGATTGGGGCGGAGGAGCGGCGAGAGATCGGGGCTGAGGAGCGGCGAGAGATCGGGGCGGAGGAGCGGCGAGAGATCGGGGCGGAGGAGCGGTGAGAGATCGGTGCGGAGGAGGGGCGAGAGATCGGGGCGGAGGAGTATCGAGAGATCGGGGCGGAGGAGCGGCGAGAGATCGGGGCGGAGGAGCGGCGAGAGATCGGGGGCGGAGGAGCGGCGAGAGATCGGGACGGAGGAGGGGCGAGGGATCGGGGCGGAGGAGTATCGAGAGATCGGGGCGGAGGAGGGCGAGAGATCGGGGCTGAGGAGCGGCGAGAGATCGGGGCGGAGGAACGGCGAGAGATCGGGGCGGAGGAGCGGCGAGAGATCGGGGCGGAGGAGCGACGAGAGATCGGGGCGGAGGAGCGGCGAGAGATCGGGGCGGAGGAGTATCGAGAGATCGGGGCGGAGGAGGGCGAGAGATCGGGGCTGAGGAGCGGCGAGAGATCGGGGCGGAGGAGGGGTGAGAGATCGGGGCTGAGGAGCGGCGAGAGATCGGGGCGGAGGAGCGACGAGAGATCGGGGCGGAGGAGCGGCGAGAGATCGGGGCGGAGGAACGGCGAGAGATCGGGGCGGAGGAGCGGCGAGAGATCGGGGCGGAGGAACGGCGAGAGATCGGGGCGGAGGAGCGGCGAGAGATCGGGGCGGAGGAGTATCGAGAGATCGGGGCGGAGGAGCGGTGAGGGATCGGGGCGGAGGAGCGGCGAGAGATCGGGGACGGAGGAGCGGCGAGAGATCGGGGCGGAGGAGTATCGAGAGATCGGGGCGGAGGAGCGGCGAGAGATCGGGGCGGAGGAGTATCGAGAGATCGGGGCGGAGGAGTATCGAGAGATCGGGGCGGAGGAGTATCGAGAGATCGGGGCGGAGGAGCGGCGAGAGATCGGGGCGGAGGAGTATCGAGAGATCGGGGCGGAGGAGTATCGAGAGATCGGGGCGGAGGAGCGGCGAGAGATCGGGGCGGAGGAGGGGCGAGAGATCGGGGCGGAGGAGTGGCGAGAGATCGGGGCGGAGGAGCGGGGAGAGATCGGGACGGAGGAGCGGCGAGGGATCGGGGCGGAGGAGGGGCGAGAGATCGGAGCGGAGGAGTGGCGAGAGATCGGGGCGGAGGAGCGGGGAGAGATCGGGGCGGATGAGCGGTGAGAGATCGGGGGCGGAGGAGTATCGAGAGATCGGGGCGGAGGAGTATCGAGAGATCGGGGCGGAGGAGCGGCGAGAGATCGGGGCGGAGGAGTATCGAGGGATCGGGGCGGAGGAGTATCGAGAGATCGGGGGCGGAGGAGTATCGAGAGATCGAGGCGGAGGAGCGGCGAGAGATCGGGGCGGAGGAGTATCGAGAGATCGGGGCGGAGGAATGGCGAGAGATCGGGGCGGAGGAGTATCGAGAGATCGGGGTGGAGGAGGGGCGAGAGATCGGGGCGGAGGAGCGGCGAGAGATCGGGGCGGAGGAGTATCGAGAGATCGGGGCGGAGGAGTATCGAGAGATCGGGGCGGAGGAGGGGCGAGAGATCGGGGCGGAGGAGTATCGAGAGATCGGGGCGGAGGAGGGGCGAGAGATCGGGGCGGAGGAGCGGCGAGAGATCGGGGCGGAGGAGCGGCGAGAGATCGGGGCGGAGGAGGGGCGAGAGATCGGGGCGGAGGAGGGGCGAGAGATCGGGGCGGAGGAGTATCGAGAGATCGGGGCGGAGGAGAGGCGAGAGATCGGGGCGGAGGAGCGGCGAGAGATCGGAGAGGAGGAGGGGCGAGGGTTCGGGGCGGAGGAGGGGTGAGGGATCGGGGCGGAGGAGTATCGAGAGATCGGGGCGGAGGAGCGGCGAGAGATCGGGGCGGAGGAGCGGCGAGAGATCAGGGCGGAGGAGGGGCGAGAGATCGGGGCGGAGGAGGGGCGAGAGATCGGGGCGGAGGAGCGGTGAGGGATCGGGGCGGAGGAGTATCGAGAGATCGGGGCGGAGGAGCGGCGAGAGATCGGGGCGGAGGAGCGGCCAGAGATCGGGGCGGAGGAGCGGCGAGAGATCAGGGCAGAGGAGTATCGAGAGATCGGGGACGGAGGAACGGCGAGAGATCGAGGCGGAGGAGCGGCGAGAGATCGGGGCGGAGGGGCGGTGAGAGATCGGGGCGGAGGAGTATCGAGAGATCGGGGACGGAGGAGCGGCGAGAGATCGGGGCGGAGGAGTATCGAGAGATCGGGGACGGAGGAGCGGCGAGAGATCGGGGCGGAGGAGTATCGAGGGATCGGGGACGGAGGAGCGGCGAGAGATCGGGGCGGAGGAGTATCGAGAGATCGGGGACGGAGGAACGGCGAGAGATCGGGGCGGAGGAGGGGCGAGAGATCGGGGCGGAGGAGCGGCGAGAGATCGGGGACGGAGGAGCGGCGAGAGATCGGGGCGGAGGAGTATCGAGAGATCGGGGACGGAGGAACGGCGAGAGATCGGGGCGGAGGAGTATCGAGAGATCGGGGCGGAGGAGCGGTGAGGGATCGGGGCGGAGGAGTATCGAGAGATCGGGGGCGGAGGAGCGGTGAGAGATCGGGGGCGGAGGAGCGGTGAGGGTTCGGGGACGGAGGAGCGGCGAGAGATCGGGGCGGAGGAGTATCGAGAGATCGGGGCGGAGGAGTATCGAGAGATCAGGGCGGAGGAGCGGTGAGGGATCGGGGCGGAGGAGTATCGAGAGATCGGGGGCGGAGGAGCGGTGAGAGATCGGGGGCGGAGGAGCGGTGAGGGTTCGGGGACGGAGGAGCGGCGAGAGATCGGGGCGGAGGAGTATCGAGAGATCGGGGCGGAGGAGTATCGAGAGATCGGGGCGGAGGAGTATCGAGAGATCGGGGCGGAGGAGCGGCGAGAGATCGGGGCGGGGGAGGGGTGAGGGATCGGGGCGGAGGAGGGGTGAGGGATCGGGGCGGAGGAGGGGTGAGGGATCGGGGCGGAGGAGCGGCGAGAGATCGGGGCGGAGGAGGGGCGAGAGATCGGGGCGGAGGAACGGTGAGAGATCGGGGCGGAGGAGTATCGAGAGATCGGGGCAGAGGAGCGGTGAGGGATCGGGGCGGAGGAGCGGTGAGGGATCGGGGCGGAGGAGGGGTGAGGGATCGGGGCGGAGGAGCGGTGAGAGATCGGGGCGGAGGAGGGGCGAGAGATCGGGGCGGAGGAGCGGTGAGGGATCGGGGCGGAGGAGCGGTGAGAGATCGGGGGCGGAGGAGCAGTGAGGGATCGGGGCGGAGGAGGGGCGAGGGATTGGGGCGGTGGTGCAACAGATGAGGGTATGGGAACCAGAAGAGCGAGGGCCCAGGACCAGCCCACACTGCGATGTGTACACACTGGGTCCGTGCAGCAGAGCAGGTCTCCAGTGGTCCTGGTTAACCCTTGCCCCTGGACCAAGACCTCGCTCTGTCAAGCCCGTGTGGTGGCTGGTGTACAACGGTCACCCCACGTTAAACAATCCACCCACAGGCATCTTCCACCCCCTCAACTGGAGTTCAGGACTGGAACATCGGGTCCTTCATTGAAACACCTGTAAACTCGTGGAAACAAGTTATCCTAGTTTGAGGGATCGCCTATGAAATGAATACAAGTTCCAATAAAATAATCATGAAAAAATGTTTCTATCCTGGTATGAAAGTGGCAAATAAAAAAGATGGTTACAGTTAATACATCAAATTGAATGTTCAGCCATGAACTCATTGAATGGTGGTGCAGGCTCGAAGGGCCGAATGGCCTACTCCTGCACCTATTTTCTATGTTTCTATGTTTCTATGTTTCTAGCACAGAAAGAGATAATTCGGCTCAACTGGTGTTCCTGCTCCACAGCCTCCCACCTATCTAACTCGATCAGCATAACCTTCTATCTTTATCGAGCTTTCTCTTAACTGAATTTATTCTTGTCACCTCAAGTATTCCATGTAGTAGCTCTCTGGGCAACAAAGTTCCTCCCGAATTCCCTATTTGGTTTATTGGTGCCTACCTGATAATCATGGCTTTATCTCTGGACTCGCCCACATATTGCGTCTGAATTTGTGTCCCCTATGAGTGTGTACAAGGTGTGCACACACCTGTAGGAGCCCCACAAGTTCCGGGGTTAGCCATGCACTGAGCATGCACTGAAACTAGAACTTGCCATCTGTCAAACATCCTCTGGACCGATGGTACAAACCTGATTGACGTGGGCACTCGCAGACTAAGTGCCCAGCTTTTACCAGCGTAAGAATTAAAAAAAATATTTAAAGCTTATTTAAAGCTTAAAAGCCCTGTCCATTAAGGTAAGTTTATCTTTAGCCCCGTTAAACCATATTTAATTAATTTTAAATATGTTTTTTTTATTTATTTCATGTGTTTCTGTATTTTTGGGGGTATTCCCATACTTAAGGCAGCTCCGTACAAACGGAATGACCATAAGTATGAATAGGGATCGCCCTACTTTCTTGGGTGGGCCCACGTGATCCCAGGGTGCTTGTGAAATGCCTGCGCTCCTGGGGAATGTGGGACTCTATGCAGGCCTACATGTAGAGGCCCAGGGCTGCAAGTCCGTGAGCCCTCGGACCACCAGGTAAATTCCTCGATTTTTTTCAAATCGGAGGTTACGCCCATGGGATGCCTCTGTCCACAATTTCTGCACCATTCTCTAAGTCTACCCTATCAAACCCTTTCATAATCTTAAACCTCGATCAGCTCACAACTCAGCCTTCTCTTTTTCGAGAAAAAGAGACCCAACCTGTTCAAACTTTCCTGATAGCTTTAACTTCTTGGCTCTGGTATCTTCTGGTATAATTGTTTGGGCTAAGCCAGGTGTTAAATGGAGTGTTAAATCTTAAGGACTTGTATATTTTGGGACTGTAAATGGCATCAAAATGACAAACAATGGAAAATGGAATTGAAATGACACTCCTGTCTGTGTGCACATGTGTCTTTACAGTTGTAAAGTTAAGATGCTATCATGTCAAAATTTTCTTTACAGATGTAGTAGCAGAGTGGTTATATCATGGGACCAGTTATGCACAGAACTAGACTAATGATCTGGAGACAGGAGTCCAATCACACCAAGGCATCTGGGGACTTTACATTCAGTTAATTACAGAAATTGGGAACACCACAACTAATATCATGTAACGATGACCATGCATCTACTGGATTTTCAGTTTTAGGGAAGGAAATCTGCCGCCCTTACCCGGTCTGGCCTATATGTGACTCCCGACCCACAGCTATGTGGTTGACTCTGAACTGCCCTCTGAAATGGCCCAGGAAGCCACACAGTTGTACCAAACCACTACAACAAAGTCAGCACTGTGGGAGTACCTTCACCACACGGACTGCAGCGGTTCAAGAAGGCAGCTCACCATCTTCTCAAGGGCAATTAGGGATGGGCAATAAATGTCGGCCTTGCCAACATTTATTGCCCGTCAACAAATAATTTTTAAAAAATCATTTGGATGGAGTTTCCCGGCCAACCAATGAATGAGTCTCAGTTGTTGTAGGTGGCTGGTGGAAGCTGGTGGGAGCAGTCCGATTCTGTAGCTCATGTACCGCTGCAAATAATACTTCAGTTAGCACTCTTCAAATACCCCGCGTCCATCACAGCGCGGCATAGCGTGCAGAACTGCTGTGCAGTTTAGTTACAGGGAAATAACTTCAACTGAAAAATCTTTTCTTCCAACTTAAGACCACAATATCTCAAAAGGCATTCTGAAAAATAAATACATTTGGGTGTGAGCGCTATGCCACCAAATTATTTTAAAATTCTTAAACCACAAAATAAACTTACTGCAGTTATAAATGTAAGCGGTATTTCGGAATGTTTGTGTATATGTTATATATGTAAAGCTGCAAATACCTTGTTTAACCAACAAAGGGCTCATCCCCTGGAGTCCCAAGGGATTGTGGACCCAAAGGAAAACGTTCTGATGGCGAGGTACCGGTTCTACACCTACAAAAGGTCTGAAGGCCAGGAAGTGGCGAGTTATGTCGCCGAGCTAAGACGCCTTGCAGGACATTGTGAATTTGAAGGACACTTAGAGCACATGCTCAGAGATTTCTTTGTACTTGGCATTGGCCATGAAACCATACTTCACAAACTTTTGTCTGTAGAGACCCCAACCTTGAGTAAGGCCATAGCGATAGTCCAGGCATTCATTGCCACCAGTGACAATACTAAGCAAATCTCTCAGCACACAAGTGCTGCTACAAGTACTGTGAACAAAGTGATGTTGTTTTTGAATCATAACGTACAGGACAGGTCACACATACCTGCAGCTGCACATCCGCAGATGTCTCAGAGTCCACCATCAAGGGTGATGAATTCTAGGCCATTAACACTTTGTTGGCGCTGCGGGGGTGATCATCGATTCCATTCATGCCGATTCAAAGGATATGTTTGCAAGGGCTGTGGAACAATGGGACACCTCCAACGAGTGTGCAGGCGAATTGCAAACCCTGTTAAACCTGCAAACCACCATGTTGCAGAGGAGGATAGATCCACAGTGGATCATGATGAACCAGAGCCTCAGACCGAGGAGGCAGAGGTACATGGGGTGCACACCTTTACCACAAAGTGTCCCCCGATAATGCTGAAGATTGAATTAAATGGACTCCCGGTGCCAATGGAGTTGGACACGGGCACGAGCCAGTCCATAATGAGCAAAAAGACCTTCGATAAATTGTGGTGCAGCAAGGCCTCAAGGCCAGTCCTGACTCCCATTCGCACTAAACTTAGAACTTACACAAAGGGACTGATTCTGGTAATCGGCAGTGATACTGTAAAGGTCTCCTACGATGGAGCGGTACACAAGTTACCACTCTGGGTGGTACCGGGCGATGGTCCCACGTTGTTCAGCAGGAGCTGTCTGGGAAAGATACGCTGGAACTGGGACGACGTCCGAGGGCTCTTGCCCGTCGATGACACTTCGTGTGCCTGGGTCCTAAACAAGTTCCCCTCGTTGTTCGAACCAGGCATCGGGAAGTTCCAAGGAGCAAAAGTGCAGATCCACCTAATTCCAGGGGCGGGACCCATCCATCACAAGGCGAGAGGGGTACCGTACACGATGAGAGAGAGGGTGGAGATTGAGCTAGACCGGCTGCAACGAGAGGGCATCATTTCACCGATCAAATTCAGCGAGTGGGCCAGTCCGATTGTCCCAGTCCTCAAGGAGACGGCACCATCAGAATCTGTGGTGATTACAAAGTAACTATCAATCGTTTCTCCCTGAGGATCAATACCCACTACCAAAAGCAGACGACCTTCTTACGACACTGGTGGGAGGAAAGACATTCACGAAGCTAGACCTGACCTCGGCTTACATAACGCAGGAGCTGGAGGAATCATCGAAGGGCCTCACCTGCATCAACACGCACAAAGGTCTCTTCATTTACAACAGATGCCCGTTTGGGATTCGATCAGCCGCGGCGATATTCCAGAGAAATATGGAAAGCTTACTGAAGTCGGTCCCGCGCACAGTGGTCTTCCAGGATGAAATCTTGGTCACAGGTTGGGACACAAGCGAGCATCTGCAGAACCTGGAGAAGGTTCTTAGTCGACTCAACCGCGTGGGGCTCAGGTTAAAACGCTTGAAGTGTGGTTTCCTGGCGCCTGAAGTGGAGTTCCTGGGGAGAAGAATCGCGGCGTACGGCATCAGGCCAATCGATTCGAAGACGGAGGCAATCGAGAACGCACCGAGACCACAGAACATGACGGAGCTGTGGTCGTTTCTAGGACTCCTGAACTATTTTATCAACTTCTTACCAGGTCTCAGCACACTGTGAGAACCAGTGAACACCTCACTGTGGAAAGGAGATGAATGGGTCTGGGGTGAAAGCCAAAAAATTGCCTTTGTAAAAGCTAGAAACGTGAATAGCATGTTTAGCGAGTTGATCTCACCGTAGGTAAAGGGTATGCAGCCAGATAGTAAATGGGTGACCAACAGAAAGAGCACTGCAAGGGCGGTAGAACAGTGGTCCCCTGCTCTACCTTCTACCTTGGTACTGTTGAGGGGGATGACTCATCAGGGGAGGGCAGCAGCAGCCAAGTTTATGGCACCATGGCTGGCTCTGCTGCACAGGAGGGCAGTAAAAAGAGTGGGAGAGCGATAGTGATAGGGGATTCAATTGTAAGGGGAATATATAGGTGTTTCTGCGGCCGCAACCGAGACTCCAGGATGGTATGTTGCCTCCCTGGTGCAGGGGTCAAGGATGTCCCAGAGTGGGTGCAGGACATTCTGAAAAGGGAGGGAGAACAGCCAGTTGTCGTGGTGCATATAGGTACCAACGATATAGGTTAAAAAATGGGATGAGATCGTACGAGACGAATTTAGGGAGCTAGGAGCTAAATTAAAAAGTAGGACCACAAAAATAGTAATCTCAGGATTGCTACCAGTGCCACGTGCTAGTCAGAGTAGGAATTGCAGGATAGCACAGATGAATACGTGGCTTGAGGAGTGGTGCAAGAGGGAGGGATTCAAATTCCTCGAATATTGGAACTGGTTCTGGGGGAGGTGGGACCAGTACAAACCGGACGGTCTGCACCTGGGCAGGACCAGAACCAATGTCCAAGGGGGAGTGTTGGCTGGTGCTGTTGGGGGGGAGGTAAACTAACATGGCAGGGGGATGGGAACCTAAGCAGGGAGACAGGGAAATAAAATGGAGTCAGAAGCAAAAGATAGAAAAGAGAATAATAAAAGTGGAGGGCAGAGAAACCCAAGGCAAAAAACAAAAGTGCCACATTACAGCAAAATTCTAAAGGGGCAAAGTGTGTTAAAAAGACAAGCCTGAAGGCTCTGTGCCTCTGTGCCTCAGTGCGAGGAGTATTCGGATAAGGTCGATGAATTAACTGCGCAGACAGCAGTCAACGGATATGATGTAATTGGCATCACGGAGACATGGCTCCAGGGTGACCAAGGCTGGGAACTCTACATCCAGGGGTATTCAACATTTATGAAGGATAGACAGAGAGGAAAAGGAGGTGGGGTGGCGTTGCTGGTTAAAGAGGAAATTAATGCAATAGTAAGGAGGGACATTAGCTAGGATGATGTGGAATCGGTATGGGTGGAGCTGCGGAATACCAAAGGGCAGAAAACGCTAGTGGGAGTTGTGTACAGACCACCAAACAGTAGTAGTGAGGTTGGGGACAGCATCAAACAAGAAATAAGGGATGTGTGCAATAAAGGTACAGCAGTTGTCATGGGTAATTTTAATCTACATATTGATTGGGCTAACCAAACTGGTAGCAATGCGGTGGAGGAGGATTTCCTGGAGTGTATTAGGGATGGTTTTCTCGACCAATATGTCGAGGAACCAACCAGAGAGCTGGCCATCCTAGACTGGGTGATGTGTAATGAGAAGGGACTAATTAGCAATCTTGTTGTGCGAGGCTCCTTGGGGAAGAGTGACCATAACATGGTAGAATTCTTTATTAAGATGGAGAGTGACAAAGTTATTTCGGAAACTAGGGTCCTGAACTTAGGAAAAGGTAACTTCGATGGTATGAAGCGTGAATTGGCTAGAATAGACTGGCAAAGGATACTTAAAGGGTTGATGGTGGATAGACAATGGCAAACATTTAAAGTTCACATGGATGAACTTCAGCAATTGTACATCTCTGTCTGGAGTAAAAATAAAACAGGGAAGGTGGCTCAACCGTGGCTAACAAGGGAATTTAAAGGATATTGTTAAAGCCAAGGAAGAGGCATATAAATCGGCTAAAAAAAGCAGCAAACCTGAGAACTGGGATAAATTTAGAATTCAACCGAGGAGGATTAAGGGTTTAATTAAGAGGGGGAAAATAGAGTACGAGAGGAAGCTTGCAGGGAACATAAAAACTGACTGCAAAATCTT
This sequence comes from Pristiophorus japonicus, assembly GCF_044704955.1. Taxonomy (NCBI): domain Eukaryota; kingdom Metazoa; phylum Chordata; class Chondrichthyes; family Pristiophoridae; genus Pristiophorus; species Pristiophorus japonicus. The sequence continues at coordinate 617,553 of NW_027252691.1, forward strand.
CGATAAATATGTGAAGAGAAAAATGTTAGTGGAGACAAATGTAGGTCCCTTGCAGTCGGATTCAGGTGAATTTATAATGGGGAACAAAGAAATGGCAGACCAATTGAACAATACTTCGGTTCTGTCTTCATGAAGGAAGACACAAATAACCTTCCGAATGTACGAGGGGACAGTGGGTCTCGTGAGAAGGAGGAACTGAAGGGAATCCTTATTAGGCGGAAAATTGTGTTTAGGAACTTGATGGGATTGAACACCGATAAATCCCCAGGGCCTGATAGCTTGATAGTCCCAGAGTACTTAAGAAAGTGGCCCTAGAAATAATGGATGCATTGGTGATCATTTTCCAACAGTCTATCGACTCTGGATCAGTTCTTATGGACTGGAGGGTAGCTAATGTAACACCACTTTTTAAAAAAGGAGGGAGAGAGAAAACGGGTAATTATAGACCGGTTAGCCTGACATCAGTAGTGGGGAAAATGTTGGAATCAATTATTAAAGATGAAATAGCGCATTTGGAAAGCAGTGACAGGATCGGTCCAAGTCAGTATGGATTTATGAAAGGGAAATCATACTTGACGAATCTTCTGGAATTTTTTGAGGATGTAACTAGTAGCGTGGACAAGGGAGAACCAGTGGATGTGGTGTATTTGGATTTTCAAAAGGCTTATGACAAGGTCCCACACAAGAGATTAGTGTGCAAAATTAAAGCACATGGTATTGGGGGTAATGTACTGACGTGGATAGAGAACTGGTTGGCAGACAGGAAGCAGAGAGTCGGGATAAACAGGTCCTTTTCAGAATGGCAGGCTGTGACTAGTGGAGTGCCGCAGGGCTCAGTGCTGGGAACCCCAGCTCTTTACAATATACATCAATGATTTAGATGAAGGAATTGAGTGTAATATCTCCAAGTTTGGAGATGACACTAAACTGGGTGGCGTGGTGAGCTGTGAGGAGGACGCTAAGAGGCTGCAGGGTGACTTGGACAGGTTAGGTGAGTGGGCAAATGCATGGCAGATGCAGTATAATGTGGATAAATGTGAGGTTATCTACTTTGGGGACAAAAACACGAAGGCAGAATATTTTCTGAATGGCGGCAGATTAGGAAAAGGGGAGGTACAACGAGACCTGGGTGTCATGGTTCATCAGTCACTGAAAGTGGGCACGCAGGTACAGCAGGCGGTGAAGAAGGCAACTGGTATGTTGGCCTTCATAGCTAGGGGATTTGAATATAGGAGCAGGGAGGTGTTACTGCAGTTATACAGGGCCTTGGTGAGGCCTCACCTGGAATATTGTGTTCAGTTAAGGTCTCCTAATCTGAGGAAGGACGTTCTTGCTTTTGAGGGAGTGCAGCGAAGGTTCACCAGACTGATTCCCGAGATGGCTGGACTGTCATATGAGGAGAGACTGGATCGACTGGGCCTATATTCACTGGAGTTTAGAAGGATGAGAGGGGATCTCGTAGTAACGTATAAGATTCTGATGGGATTGGACAGGTTCGATGCGGGAAGAATGTTCCCGATGTTGGGGAAGTCCAGAACCAGGGGACATAACCTTAGGATAAGAGGTAGGCCATTTAGGACTGAGATGAGGAGAAACTTCTTCACTCAGAGAGTCGTTAACCTGTGGAATTCCCTGCTGCAGAGAGTTGTTGAGGCCAGTTCATTGGATATATTTAAGAGGGAGTTAGATATGGCCCTTACGGCTAAAGGGATCAAGGGGTATGGAGAGAAAACAGGAAAGGTGTACTGAAGGAAGGATCAGCCATGATCTTATTGATTGGCGGTGCAGGCTCGAAGGGCCAAATGGCCTACTCCTGCACCTATTTTCCCTGTTTCTATGTTTTTATGTTTCTAGAAAACTGTTACCCTCAAACAAATTGCTTGTGTTGTATGATCCATGTAAGCATTTGGTACTAGCATGTGATGCGTCGTCATACGGTGTCGGGTGTGTATTGCAATCTGGGAAATTGCAACCGGTTGCATATGCATCCAGGAGTCTGTCTAAGGCTGAGAGGGCCTACAGCATGATTGAAAAAGCAGCATTAGCGTGTGTCTATCGGGTAAAGAAAATGCACCAATATCTGTTCGGGCTCAAATTTGAATTGTAAACTGACCATAACCCACTTATATCTCTGTTTTCCGAGAGTAAGGGAATAAATACGAATGCATCGGCCCGCATCCAGAGATGGGCGTTCACGCTGTCCGCATACAATTACGCCATCCGCCACAGGCCAGGCACAGAAAACTGTGCCGATGCTCTCAGTGGGCTGCCATTGCCCACCACGGTGTTGGCACAGCCCGCAGATTTAGTTATGGTAATGGAAGCATTCGAGAGTTAGCAATCACCTGTTACTGCCCAACAGATTAGAACCTGGACAAGCCAGGACCCCTTTCTGTCCCTTGTAAAAAAAACTGTGTGCTCTGCGGGAGTTGGTCCAGTGTCCCATTCGAAATGCAGGAAGAAATAAAGCTGTACCAGATGAAATGTCGATACAGGCAGACTGCCTCCTATGGGGTAATCGGGTAGTGGTGCCCAAAAAAGGGCCGGGACACTTTCATTAGTGATCTCAACAGTACCCACCCAGGCATCGTAATGATGAAAGCGATAGCCAGATCCCACGTGTGGTGGCCCGGTATCGATGTGGTCTTCGAGTCCTGCGTTCACAAATGTAACACATGCTCGCAGTTAAGCAATGCACCCAGGGAGGTGCCACTAAGTTTATGGTCTTGACCCTCCAAACCATGGTCGAGGTTCTATGCCGACTATGCAGGCCCGTTCTTGGGAAAAATTTTCTTAGTGGTTGTAGATGCGTACTCCAAATTGATTGAATGTGAGATAATGTCGGCAAGCACGTCCGCTGCCACCACTGAAAGCCTGAGGGCCATGTTTGCCACACACGGACTGCCTGATGTCCTTGTGTCTGACAACGGGTTTCACCAGTGCCGAGTTCAAAGAATTCACGACCTGCAATGGGATCAAACATGTCACATCTGCCCTGTTCAAACCAGCATCCAATGGTTCGGCAGAGAGAGCAGTGCAAACAATCAAACAGGGCTTGAAGAGGGTAACTGAAGGCTTACTGCAGACTCGCCTATCCCGAGTCCTGCTTAGCTACTGCAGGAGACCCCACTCACTCACTGGGATCCCGCCTGCTGAACTGCTCATGGAAAGGGCACTGAAGACAAGGCTCTTGTTAGTCCACCCTGATCTACACGAACAGGTAGAGAGCAGGCGGCTTCAACAAAGCACATATCATGATAGCGCAAATGTGTCACGCGAAAATGAGATGAATGATCCTGTATTGGTGTTGAACTATGGACAAGGTCCAAAGTGGTTTCCCGGCACTGTCTTGGCCAAACTGGGGAGCAGGGTGTTTCGGGTCAAACTTTCAAATGGACTCATCTACCGAAAACACTTGGACCAAACCAAACTCAGATTCACGGACTATCCTGAGCAATCCACCTTGGACCCTACCTTTTTTGAGCCCCCAACACACACACCAGTGGCAACCGACACCGTGGTTGACCACGAAGCAGAACCCATCACCCGTAGCAGCCCAGCGAGGGCCCAACAAATGACTCACCAAAACCAGCATTTGCACCGAGACGATCAACCAGGGAAAGGAAGGCCCCAGATCGACTCACATTGTGAATAGTTACACTGTTGACTTTGGGGGGGGAATGTTGTTATATCTGTTAACCTGTAAATACCTTGTTTAACCACCAGAGGGCTCATCCCCTGGAGCCCCAGGGGATCCCACAATCCCTTGGGAGAGCTGTACTTAAAGAGGCCTCACAGGTTGGAGAGGCACTCTGGAGACCTGCAATAAAAGACTAAGGTTACACTTTACTTTGAGCTCACAGTATCTTTATTCATACACTTCAGTATAATGTCTTTCAAATCTCAGATTTCATGGCGGGATGATTTGTTTTAAATGTGTGCGTTAGGTCGCCTAGCAGACAACAGCCAGGTGTGTCTGTAACTGAAACACACAACTCACTGATACTGACAGCACAGAAAGACTCAGGAGAAATGTCGCTGGATTAACAATGGGGCAAGTCACAGATTTCATATTGCCTCACGAATGTTCCAAGTCATCACCATCAGAAAAACAGCTCTCCGGAACCACTGCCCGCTGGATTTCAAGGTAACTTTAATACAATTTGTTCCACCCTTTAGTTACTAAGAGTAATCTTACTGGAAAATCTATTTACTTACCAGGAGAGGGGACCAACAGACATAGGCAACGCACATGATGCCCATCAGCTGGATCAGTGTTTCCAGGGTGATCTTCTCCCATTGTTTGTTGGTGGACGATATCTTGTTCTTAGAGCAAACTAGCAGTCCTCGAATAGTTGCGACGTTGCAGCTCAATGTGATCAGCAAGGAGGCGATACCTAACACGGTGAAGATCGAAACATAAATAGTGTTGCCCAAGTTCTGGCTGCCAGTGTTGATGAAGCACCAAGTACCCGGCCATTGCAACGTATACCTCCCGAACCCAACAGTGGGCAGCAAGGCAAAGATTACCACCGAGACCCAGGTAGACACCACCACCACTTTGGTGAGCCTGATTGTTATATAGTTGGAGTAGCAGTGAGGGGCATGGATAGCCAATGTCCATTCAGCTGCCATGGCACTGGCTAAAAGCAAAGGGCACAACCCAAATATGGTCATGCAAATCCCAAAGAAGGCACACAGGGTGTTGGACGGGTCTACACTGCTCCACTGCCTGTTGGTCAGGTACAGTATAATAATGATGGGGCTGATGAGAAGCTGGCTAGTCAGATCTGTCACAGCCACCGCTCCAATAATCAGCAGAAAGCGCTTCTTCCTCATGTTCTTCATCTGATGGTACGACCGGTATGCGAGCATCAAGGCCAGCGTGCTGCCCACGGTGCCGATGATCATTATAATGACTGGGAAGAGAATGGACATGGACTTCCGCTCGGAAGGGCTGGTCGAGGACATGTTGCTGGACTGCTCAGAGCTGGACCTGTTGCTGTCCCACATGCTCTCCTACACTGACTGCTTCCACTGAGCGGACTGAGAGGCCTCACCAGGCAGTGGGGTTCAGTGTCGCAGATCTTTTTGCAAGCAGTTTTATCCTGCTCGGAGACCTGTTGGTATGGTGACTGGGACTTACACAGCCAATGACAATGGTCTTCACCTCAGAATGATAGCTTCGGGAAACGTGTTCTCCAACAGAGCCAACCTCGTCACTCTTGGATCGGTCAACTATAATTGACACAAATAAATTCAAATTACAACAGCGACTACACTTTAAAAGTACTTCATTGGCTGCAAAGTCCGTTGGGATGTCCTAAGGTTGTGAAAGGCCACAAAGTTCTTTCATTAAATGAACATACAACTAGATTAAGTTTTAGATGGCACTAATCGCAAACAATAACATGTCAATGAACAGCCGGCAGTACTCCTTAATGATGATGTCTGTATCCAACTTGCATTCTGGCAACCAATACTTTAACACCAGTACTTTCATCATCAGCTGCTTTGTGATGCAGTAATTTATTCGGTTGCACTGTTGTGTGGGACATATTTAATCGGCTGTGTTTCTGAACAACCATTCATGGGCAGATTGTTTGGGATCTGCTGTAGTGCTGCAATAAACATTACAATAAATGATTTAAGAACTAAAAAGATTTATCAAACAGGTCAATGTTGGTGCAGAACAAGTGTTACTGTATGGAGCTGAAACCTCAGACATTACTGCCAAGTAATATGTCAAGGTCTGTGCGACAAAGACCGTGGAACACAATTCGTTATTTGCTTGCTTAAGATAAAAACATTTGATAATTTACATTAAAAACTGCAGATATTGAAATAGATCTGTACAGCCGAATGTATTTCAACATCGGAGTGGCTTCAGGTTTCAGTGTATAAGTGCTCTTAAGTGCCTTTTAAACAACCCTGGTAATAAATTGTCACGGGTATAATATCATCATTGTGCAGTACTCCGGATGGTCGAGGAAAGAGTTGTGTGTGTCTATTTAGCTTGTGTCCATCACGTGCTCTTCACTTCCAACACCCACCGACTCGCCAAACATGCAGGATCCAATAACACGAGAGATTACAGCTTCTCATCAATGCTCAATTAAGAACATAAGGACATACGAAATAAAAGCAGGAGTCGGCCATTTAGCCCCTCGAGCCTGCTCTGTCATTCAATAATATCATGGCTGATCTGATCATGGACTCAACTCCATTTTCCTGCCTTTTCCCCGTTATTATGTATGCAGGCACCTTGTTAATGACTCCACGAGGCAGGGTATGATACTTACAGACTCTAGTCCTGTATTGCAGCTCCTCGGGTGAGGACACCAAGAGGTGAGCTCCCTTTTATACTGGGTTACCTGCCATGTGCAGATAACCCTTAGGTCTCCAGCAGCAGCACCCTCTGGTGTACAGGTAAGGTATATACAGGGTGAAGGTAGATCCAGGTCTCGTGTTACAATACATCATTGGCATGCATACATAACAACACTCCCTCCTAAGCCTTTCCCAAGGCCTTATTGCCATGACCCGGGGAGGTGATCAGTAGTGGGCAGTGGGAGGTTGTGGGAAGGGTTGTGTGGGTGCCAAGTGTGACCCCTGTACTTGAGGCTGGCCCTCATACATTCCCCCCCCCCCCACCCTCACACACAAACCATGTGTTACTGATGGAGGATTCCCCAGTGGTGGAGCCAGTGCAATGGGTAAGGTACTGTAGAGTGGCGAAGTGGTGGTGTTTGCTGGTGGGCAGGGCCACAGGGCTGTGTGGGCTCCTTGTCCTCCATTAGAGATGAGAGTCTGGTCATCCCAGGGTTCGCCAGGAAAGCTGGAGGGTATTGGCCCCTCGCTCCTGGTGCTGGCCCTGGTGACCAGGGGGGGTAGGCCCGGTCTGGGGCAGGTTGCCAGTGGTGGTGGGTGTGCTGCCCATTGACCACTGTCCCTGCAGTGGGTCTGCTCCCACTGGGTGTGTGTGAGCCCTTCCTGGGGCATCACATTTGTCCCAAAGGTCCAGGCTACATGGTCAGGGAGCCCGCTGGACCTGGGGGTCTCCCACGGGGGGATTCCTCGAGCATTTACATTGTCCCTGTAGAACCCGGTGTTCCTGTATACATGACACATTGGCTCCGATCACAAATAGTCGATTCTATACTGTTATCTGTCTTTTCATTGTCACATTTAGCACTTACAACACTTTCTTGTGTATCGGTGTCTCCATGCAGGGTTACATTTATCACCTTAGCATTTCTGGCATCATCATTTAATGGTGCAGACTTGTCGCGAACATCACTTACACAAACATTCATTACATTTTTTTCATCAGTTACTCCGGCATCACAATTTAACATTACATTATCATACCTGCATTCGCTTACTGCACTTTTAACTTTAAAGTCCTTGGCATCGCTGTGCCTAGAGTGAAACTGTCCCTTTAATTACTTCGGGTTACTGGTCTCCTTTAAGGGGGCCGTCCAATCCGGTTTGCCGCTCGGTGCCACGTGTCGCTCCTCCAACGCTGCCCCCTCGCGGTCTGGTCGCGGCCATTTTGATTTTAGGTTCTTCGCCTCGTGTTGCAGCCGCCATCTTCTGGCTCTCCTCCCGGTCGGTTGTGGTGATCTTTTCCTCCTCCGGTTCGGCCACAGACTTCGGGAATCCACCTTTTTCGCCGACCTTCTTCCCTCGGAGTCCTGCCATGGCCCGGAAAGTGAGGTCTGGACGTTCGGTTCCGGAGATCTCGCCACGGTGTTGTGGAGCCGTTGCCGTGCAGTCGATCCGGACGGTGGGATCTCTAGGTGCAGCGATGGATCCACGTTCAGGACTGTGTGGGATGTGGATCGCTGGAGCCCAGAGACCATCGTCACTTCGACCGACATGGACCTGCTTCCCAGCAGTGTTGGATCATCGCCGGCAACAATCCACAGGGGGAGCTTGTTCATCACACCGCCCTGGGAGACCTGGACATCCACACTGCCAACAACTGGGATTTTACCTTTGGTGCAGGTGAGCAGCTTCGCCTGCACAGGAGACCGTTTTGGTCGTTCGGTGGGATTGATCCAAAGTTTTTCAAAGGTCGTCTGGTTCATCAAAGACTGGCTCGTGTCGACCTCCATCGAAACTGGAACTCTGTCAATGTCTACTTCCATCTTCCACGGGGAACTCTCGGTGGAGCAGGTATAAATTCTGTACTCTTCTTCCAGGGGTTGAGCAGCTTCATCTTTATCAGTGTCGGAGCCCCGGTGATCAGCCAAGTCTTCAGAGACTCGGTGAGTAAAGCCTTTTCTGCACATTGTCTGAAGGTGACCTTTCGCATTGCAGCCTTTGCAGATATAGTCTTTGTAGCGGCACTGGTGGGCCCTGTGGTTTCCTCCATAGCGCCAGCACGGGGCCATCCGATTTGCCCCATGTGGCGGACTCAGGGTTGCGGGACTCGGGGCAGCATTTCTGCCTTTGAAAGTCATAATTCTGTTCACTGCACTCGTCGGTTTAGAGTCCTGGGTGTGGAGTCGCCGACCAAAATCATGTAGGCCTGGCACACTTTGATTGCCTTCTGCAGGGTGACCATAGTGTCCGCAGAGAGCAGTTTGTGGAGGAGGCCCTCGTGGCCCATTCCAATAAAGAAGATGTCGCTAAGTGCTTCGGTGGGTTGGTCACCAAAATCACACGGTGCAGCCAACCTTTTTAAATATGCAGCATACTGAGCAATTTCTTGGCCTTCGGGCCAACGGTGAGTGTAGAACCGGTGCCTGGCTGTGAGGATGCTCGCTTTGGGTTTCAGTTGCTCTTGTATTAGGGTTATGAGCTCCTCATAGCTCTTGGTTGTTGTCTCCGCTGGGGCTAGTAAGTACCTGACGAGGCCGTGGATAGTGGGCCCACAACTGCTGAGCAGGATGGCCCTGCATTGTTCGGTAGTGTGGCTGGTGAGTCCCCATCCAGGTCCTTTACATAAAGGCGTCCCAATCTTCCCCATCGGTAAATTGTTGGAAGTTGCTGAGGTTAGACATTTTATGCATGGGATTCGTAACCTCGTCGTCAGTTATTGTGCATGTAAGCATCTTAATGACTCCACAAGGCAGGGTATGGCACTTGAAATGTACAGACTGGAGTCCTTTATTGCAGCTCCTAAAGTGAGGACACCAAGAGGTGAGCTCCGTTTAAACTGGGTCACCTGCAGTGTGCAGGTGACCCTTAGGTCTCCAGCAGCAGCACCCTCTGGTGTACAGGTAAGGTATATACAGCGTGAAGCAACATTCAGGTCTCGTGTTACAGTACATCAGTACATCATTGGCATGCATACATAACACCCATAACCTTTGACTCACCTACAGTTCAAGATTCAGCCTTGAATATATTCAATGACCCAGCCTCCACAGCTCTCTGAGGTAGAGAATTCCAAAGATTCACAATCCTCTGAGAGAAGAAATTCCTCCTCAGCTCCATCTTAAATAGGTGACCCCATATTCTGAAACTATGCCCCCTAGTTCTAGATTCCCCCACGAGGGAAACATCCTCTCTGCATCTACCCTGTCAAGCCCCCTCAGAATCTTATACATTTCAATAAGATCATCTCTCATTCTTCGAAACTCCAATGAGTATAGGCCCAACCTACACAACCTTTCAGCACTAATCAACCCCTTTATCTCAGGAATCAACCGAGTGAACCTTCTCTGAACTGCCTCCAATGCAAGAAGAAAGAAATTGAAAGGTGCCCTCACAGCCAAGGGGGTAAGTGATTGGCTGGTGATTGGTAAGCAGTTTTTCGTTTTCTTTTCTTTATCAGCAGATAACTTTTAACATTGTTGTTGCCAATTTAAGTTAAGCTAAGGGTTAAGTCATGGCAGGAGAGCTCGGAGACATGTTATGCTCCTCCTGTACTATGTGGGAAGTCAGGGACGCTTCTGGTGTCCCTGACGACTACGTGTGCGGGAAGTGTATCCGCCTCCAGCTCCTGATGGACCGCATTGCGGAACTGGAGCTGAGGGTGGATTTACTCTGGAGCATGCATGATGCTGAGAATGACGTGAGTAGCACATTGAGTGAGTTGGTCTCACTGCATGTAAAGGGTCCAAAGCCAGATAGGGAATGGAAGACCAACAGGAAGAGCAGTGCAAGGAAGGTAGCACAGGGATCCCCTGCGGTCATCCCCCTGCAAAACAGATACACCGCTTTGGGTACTGTTGGGGGAGACGACTCATCAGGGGAGGGCAGCAGCAGCCAAGTTCATGGCACCGTGGGTGGCTCTGCTGCACAGGAGGGCAAGAAAAAGAGTGGGAGAGCGATAGTGATTGGGGATTCAATTGTAAGGGGAATAGATAGGCGTTTCTGCGGCCGCAACCAAGACTCCAGGATGGTATGTTGCCTCCCTGGTGCAAGGGTCAAGGATGTCTCGGAGCGGGTGCAGGACATTCTGAAAAGGGAAGGTGAACAGCCAGTTGTCGTGGTGCATATAGGTACCAACGATATAGGTAAATAACGCGATGAGGTCCTACGAGACAAATTTAGGGAGCTAGGAGCTAAATTAAAAAGTAGGACCTCAAAGGTAGTAATCTCAGGATTGCTACCAGTGCTACGTACTAGTCAGAGTAGGAATCGCAGGATAGCTCAGATGAATACGTGGCTTGAGCAGTGGTGCAGAAGGGAGGGATTCAAATTCCTGGGACATTGGAACCAGTTCTGGGGGAGGTGGGACCAGTACAAACCGGACGGTCTCCACCTGGGCAGGACCGGAACCAATGTCCAAGGGGGAGTGTTTGCTAGCGCTCTTGGAGAGGAGTTAAACTAACATGGCAGGGGAATGGGAACCAATGCAGGGAGATAGAGGGAAATAAAATGGAGGCAGAAGCAAAAGATAGAAAGGTGAATAGTAAAAGTGGAAGGCAGAGAAACCCAAAGCAAAAAACAAAAAGGGCCACATTACAGCAAAATTCTAAAGGGGCAATGTGTGTTAAAAAGACAAGCCTGAAGGTTCTGTGCCTCAATGCGAGGAGTATTCGGAATAAGGTGGACGAATTAACTGTGCAGACAGCAGTTAACGGATATGATGTAATTGGCATCATGGAGACATGGCTCCAGGGTGACCAAGGCTGGGAACTCAACATCCAGGGGTATTCAACGTTTAGGAAGCATAGACAGAAAGGAAAAGGAGGCGGAGTGGCGTTGCTGGTTAAAGAGGAAATTAATGCAATAGTAAGGAGGGACATTAGCCTGGATGATGTGGAATCTGTATGGGTGGAGCTGCGGAATACCAAAGGGCAAAAAACATTAGTGGGAGTTGTGTACAGACCACCAAACAGTAGTAGTGAGGTTGGGGATAGCATCAAAGAAGAAATAAGGGATGTGTGCAATAAAGGTACAGCAGTTATCATGGGCGACTTTAATCTACATATAGATTGGGCTAACCAAACTGGTAGCAATGCGGTGGAGGAGGATTTCCTGGAGTGTATTAGGGATGGTTTTCTAGACCAATATGTCGAGGAACCAACTAGAGGGCTGGCCATCCGAGACTGGGTGATGTGTAATGAGAAATGACTAATTAGCAATCTTGTTGTGCGAGGCCCCTTGGGGAAGAGTGACCATAATATGGTAGAATTCTTTATGAAGATGGAGAGTGACACAATTTATTCAGAAACTAGGGTCCTGAACTTAAGGAAAGGTAACTTCGACGGTATGAAGCGTAAATTGGCTAAAATAGACTGGCAAATGATACTTAAAGGGTTGACGGTGGATAGGCAATGGCAAACATTTAAAGATCTCATGGATGAACTTCAGCAATTGTACATCCCTGTCTGGAGTAAAAATAAAACGGGTAAGGTGGCTCAACCGTGGCTAACAAGGGAAATTAAGGATAGTGTTAAAGTCAAGGAAGAGGCATATAAATTGGCTAGAAAAAGCAACAAACCTGAGGACTGGGAGAAATTTAGAATTCAACAGAGGAGGACTGAGGGTTTAATTAAGAGGGGGAAAATAGAGTACGAGAGGAAGCTTGCAAGGAACATAAAAACGGACTGCAAAAACTTCGATAAATATGTGAAGAGAAAAAGGTTAGTGAAGACAAACGCAGGTCCCTTGCAGTCAGATTCAGGTGAATTTATAATGGGGAACAAAGAAATGGCAGACCAATTGAACAAATACTTCTGTCTTCACGAAGGAAGACACAAATAACCTTCCGAATGCAGTAGGCAACAATGGTCTAATGAGAAGGAGGAACTGAAGGATATCCTTATTAGGCGGTAAATTGTGTTCGGGAAATTGATGGGATTGAAGGCCGATAAATCCCCGGAGCCTGGTAGTCTGTATCCCAGAGTACTTAAGGAAGTGGCCCTAGAAATAGTGGATGCATTGGTGATCATTTTCCAACAGTCTATTGACTCTGGATCAATTCCTATGGACTGGAGGGTAGCTAATGTAACACCACTTTTTAAAAAAGGAGGGAGAGAGAAAACGGATAATTAAAGAACGGTTAGCCTGACATCAGTGGTAAGGAAAATGTTGGAATCAATCATTAAGGATGAAATAGCAGCACATTTGGAAAGCAGTGACAGGATCGGTCCAAGTCAGCATGGATTTATGAAAGGGAAATCATGCTTGACAAATCTTCTGGAATTTTTTGAGGATGTAACTAGCTGAGTGGACAAGGGAGAACCAGTGGATGTGGCGTATTTGGACTTTCAAAAGGCTTTTGATAAGGTCCCACACTAGAGATTGGTGTGCAAAATCAAAGCACATGGTATTGGGGGTAATGTACTGACGTGGATAGAGAACTGGTTGGCAGACAGGAAGCAGAGAGTCGGGATAAACGGGTCCTTTTCAGAATGGCAGGCAGTGACTAGTGGAGTGCCGCAGGGCTCAGTGCTGGGACCCCAGCTATTTACTATATACATCAATGATTTGGATGAAGGAATTGAGTGTAATATCTCCCAATTTATGGATGACACTAAACTGGGTGGCGGTGTGAGCTGTGAGGAAAATGCGAAGAAGCTGCATGGTGACTTGGACAGGTTAGGTAAGTGGGCAAATACATGGCAGATGCAGTATAATGTGGATAAATGTGAGGTTATCCATTTTGGTGGCAAAAACACAAAGGCAGAATATGATCTGAATGGTGACAGATTAGGAAAAGGGGAGGTACAACGAGACCTGGGTGTCATGGTTCATCAGTCACTGAAAGTTGGCATGCAGGTACAGCAGGCGGTGAAAAAGGCAAATGGTATGTTGGCCTTCATAACGAGAGGATTTGAGTATAGGAGCAGGGAGGTCTTACTGTAGTTGTACAGGGCCTTAGTGAGGCCCCACCTGGAATATTGTGTTCAGTTGTGGTCTCCTAATCTGAGGAAGGACATTCTTGCTATTGAGGGAGTGCAGCGAACATTCACCAGACTGATTCCAGGGTGAGGAGAGACTGGATCAACTGGGCCTTTATACACTGGAGTTTAGAAGGATGAGAGGGGATCTCATAGAAACGCATAAAATTCTGACAGGACTGGACAGGTTAGATGCGGGAAGAATGTTCCTGATGTCGGGGAAGCCCAGAAGGAGGGGGCATAGTCTTAGCATAAGGGGTAGGTCATTTAGGACTGAGATGAGGAGAAACTTCTTCACTCAGAGAGTTGTTAACCTGTGGAATTCCCTGCCGCAGAGAGTTGTTGATGCCAGTTCATTGGATATATTCAAGAGGGAGTTAGATATGGCCCTTATGGTTAAAGGGGTCAAGGGATATGGAGAGAAAGCAGGAAAGGGGTACTGAGGGAATGATCAGCCATGATCTTATTGAATGGTGGTGCAGGCTCGAAGGGCCGAATGGCCTACTCCTGCACCTATTTTCTATGTTTCTATGTTTCTAGAAGGCAGTCTGCCTGTAAAGACATTTCATCTTTGCGCCGCTTGTACAGCTTTATTTCTTCCTGCATTTCTAACGGGACACTGGACCAGCTCCCGTGGAGCACACAGTTTTTTTGCTAGGGACAGTAAGGGGTCCTGGCTTGTCCAGGTTCTAATCTGTCGGGCGGTAACAGGTGATTGCTCACACTCGAAAGCTCCATTACCATAACTAAATCTGTGGGCTGTGCCATTTCCACCCTTGTGGTGGGCAATGGTAACCTACTGAGAGCATCGGTGCAGTTTTCTGTGCCTAGCCTGTGGCGGATGGTTTAGTTTTATGTGGACAACGCGAGCGCCCATCTCTGGATGTGGGCCGATGTGTTGGTATTTATCCCTTTACTCTCGGAAAACAGGGATATAAGTGGCTTATGGTCAGTTTCCAATTCAAATTTGAGCCCAAACAGACATTGATGCATTTTCTTTACACAATAGACACACGCTACCGTTTATTTTTCAATCATGCTGTCGGCTCTCTCAGCCTTAGACAGACTCCTGGATGCATAAGCAACCGGTTGCAGTTTCCCAGATTCATTGCCTTGTTGCAATACACACCCGACACCGTATGACGACGCATCACATGCTAGTACCAAACGCTTACTGGATCATACCACACAAGCAATTTGTTTGAGCATAACAATTTTCTAGCTTTTACAAAGGCATTTTCTTTGCTTTTACCCCAAACCCATTGGTCTCCATTACGCAGTAAAGCGTATAGTCGTTCTAACGACCCGGTAAGAAGTTACCAAATCGTTCAGGAGTCCAAGAAATGACCGCAGCTCCGTCACGTTCTGTGGCCTCAGTGCGTTCTCGATTGCCTCCGGCTTCGCGTTGGTGGGCCTGATGCCGTCCGCCGCAATCCTCCTTCCCAGGAACTCCACTTCAGGCGCCAGGAAAACGCACTTCGAGCGTTTTAACCTGAGCCCCAAGCAATTGAGCTGACTAAGAACCTCCTCCAGGTTCTGCAGATGTTCGACGGTATCCCGACCTGTAACCAAGATGTCATCCTGGAAGACCATGGGGCGCGGAACCGATAAGCTTTCCGTGTTTCTCTGTAAAATTGCCGCGGCTGATCGAATCCCAAACGGCCATCTGTTATAAATGAAGAGACCTTTGTGCGTGTTGATGCAGGTGAGGCCCTTCGATGACTCCTCCAGCTCCTGCGTCATGTCGGCTGTGGTCAAGTCTAGCTTCGTGAACGTCTTTCCTCCCACCAGCATCGCAAATAGGTCGTCTGCCTTTGGTAGTGGGTATTGATCTTGCAGGGAGAAACGATTGATAGTTACTTTGTAATCACCACAGATTCTGATGGTGCTGTCACCCTTGAGGACTGGGACAAGAGGACTGGCCCACTCGTTGAATTCAATCGCCAAAATGATGCCCTCTCGTTGCAGCCGGTCTAGCTCAATCTCTACCCTTTCTCTCATCATGTACGGTACTGCTCTCACCTTGTGATGGATGGGTCCCGCCCCTGGAATTAGGTGGATCTACACTTTTGATCCTTGGAATTTCCCGATGCCTGGTTCGAACAGCGAAGGAAATTTGTTTAGGACCTGGGAACATGAAGTGTCATCGAAGGGAGAGAGAGCTCGGACGTCATCCCAGTTCCAGCGTATCTTTCCCAGCCAGCTCCTGCCGAGCAGCGTGGGACCCGGTACCACCCAGAGTGGTAACTTGTGCACCGCTCCATCGGAGGAGACCTTTACAGTAGCACTGCCCATTACGGGAATCAGTTCCTTTGTATAAGTTCTCAGTTTAGTGGAAATGGGAGTCAGGACTGGCCTTGAGGCCTTGCTGCACCATAATTTATTGAAAGTCTGTTTGCTCATTATGGACTGGCTCGCGCCCGTGTCCAACTCCATTGATACCGGGAGTACATTTAATTCAACCTTCAGCATTATCGGGGGACACTTTGTGGTAAATGTGTGCACCCCATGTACCTCTGCCTCCTCGGTCTGAGGCTCTGGTTCATCATGATCCACCGTGGATCTGTCCTCCTCTGCAACATGGTGGTTTGCAGGATTAGCAGGGTTTGCAATTCGCCTGCACATAACGTTGGAGGTATCCCATTGTTCCATAGCCCTTGCAAACGTACACTTTGAAGCGGCATGAATGGAAACAATGATCACCCCCGCAACGCCAACAAAGTGTTAATGGCCTCGCATTCATCACCCTTGATGGTGGACTCTGAGACATCTGCGGACGTGTAGCTGCAGGTATGTGGGGCCTGCCCTGTACATTATGATTTGAAAACATCACTTTGTTCACATTACTTGTAGCAGCACTTGTGTGCTGAGAGATTTGCTTCGTATTGTCACTGGTGGCAATGAATGCCTGGGCTATCGCTATGGCTTTACTCAAGGTTGGGGTCTCTACAGTCAAAAGTTTGTGAAGCATGGTTTCGTGGCCAATGGCATGTACAAAGAAGTCCCTGAGCATGTGCTCCAAATGTCCTTCAAATTTTCAATGTCCTGCAAGGCGCCTTAGCTCGGCGACATAACTCACCACTTCCTGGCCTTCAGACCTTTTGTAGGTGTAGAACCAGTACCTCGCCATCAGAACGCTTTCCTTCGGATTCAAATGCTCTCGGACCAGTGTACACAAATCGTCATACGATTTCTCTGTGGGTTTCGCTGGAGTGAGCAGATTCTTCATGAGGCCATACGTTGGTGCCCCACAGACGGTGAGGAGAATCGCCCTTCGTTTGGCAGCGTTCGCTTCTCCTTCCAGCTCGTTGGCCACGAAGTATTGGTCGAGTCGCTCCATGAAGGTTTCCCAATCATCTCCCTTGAAAATTTCTGCATGATGCCCACTGTTCTCTGCATTGTTGCGGTGGGGTTTGATACCTGTATCTCGTCGCCAGTTGTAATGTATGAATGAAGAGTCTGACCAGATACTGTGAGCTCAAAGTAAAGTGTGACCTTAGTCTTTTATTGCAGGTCTCCAGAGTACCTCTCCAGCCTGTGAGGCCTCCTTAAATACCTGTGCTCCCAAGGGATTATGGGATCCCTTGGGACTCCAAGGGATGAGCTCTCTGGTGGTTAAACAAGGTAGTTACATATATAACACTCCCTATATCAGTAACCTCCTCCTGCCCTCCACCCCTCCCTATTTCTGTAAATTCCTCCAGCCCCCACACCCCTCCCTATCTCAGTAGCCTCCCCCAGCCCCTTCTCCCCCTCCCTATCTCTGTAACCTCCTCCAGCCCCCAGAGAGAGGGGAGGGGTGAAGGGGATGGAAGACGCTGATAGAGGATGTTTGGGAGATGCTGATTGGCTGGAATTGGTGCGCCGTAATTGCAGAGACCGTCTGTGAGGTGCCGAGACCCTTTAGAATGTATCGAAACCCCAGAAATTGTGTACAGACTCTATAGAATGTGCCTAGACCCTATAGTATGTGCTGAGACCACATAGAATGTACCAAGGCCCTATAGAATATACTGAGACCCGATAGAATATACCGAGACACTATAGAATATGTCGGTACCCTATAGAATGTACCCAGGCACTATAGAATGTACTGAGATGTTATAGAATGTGTAGATACCCTATAGAATGTACCAACACCCTATAGAATGTTCCAATACCTATAGAATGTACCAATACCCCATAGAATGTTCCTGAACCTTTAGAATGTACCGGAGCCCTAAGGAAAGTACCGAGATCCCATAGAATGTACTGAGACCCTATATAATGTGTAGAGACACTATAGAATTTGTAGGGACCACATAGCTTATGTAGAAACCCTATAGATTGTGTAGAGACCCTATAGAATGTGTCAATACCCTATAGATTGTGTAGATACCCTATAGATTGTGTAAAACTAGGGAACATAGACTTACAATAAGGGGCCGCCCATTTAAAACTGAGATGAGGAGGAATTTCTTCTCTGAGGGTTGTAAATCTGTGGAATTCTCTGCCCCAGTGAGCTGTGGAGGCTGGGACATTGAATATATTTAAGGCAGAGATAGACAGATTTTTGAGCAATAAGGAAGTGAAGGGTTATGGGGAGCGGGCGGGGAAGTGGAGCTGAATCCATGATCGGATCAGCCATGATCTTATTGAATGGCGGAGCAGGCTCGAGGGACCAGGTGGCCTACTCCTGCTCCTATTTCTTATGTTCTTATGTTATTCTTATGTTTTTAAATGAGAATCTATTTCGCTATTCTGCATTACGAGAGCTGGCACTGTTCCAACAGAAAGGCCACTCCCTGCGGTAAACTTAGGCGTGAGCTTAAACCTTCGACCATTTTTCAGCCCAAGACGGACTGATGTTGGGATAAGTTCTCACACCCTGCGATATTACTTGTAAAAAGCAGTGTTTTGAGAAGCAGTAACTTTTCCCCAGTGCGGAGAGTCGAATCCTCATACTGCCGCAGTTAAGTAGCAACTTTCCCTGTCTCCGTGTGGTCCACATGCCTTTGGGTTGTTCACTCGGGGAGTTTGATGATTGAAGTGACAGGGACTGTATTATTGGATCGGTCTAAATGGCCATCCTCAATACCTTTGTTTAAAAATATTCTCTTGTGTTGTAATCATTAGTGGGAATAATGTCATGAGCTGGGCCCGCCTGACTGGCACTAATATGATGATGTAACCTGAGAGTCTCAGTGCAGGTCCCTCTGTGTGTTCAGTCAAGCGACCAGCAGCCTCTCCAAGAAGGAGAGAAAATGCCGTTTCTCACAGAAAATGCGAGAAGATTCCATCGATATTAGGACTAAAGAATGTTTCTACCTTCCATCTCCAAGCTGTGCGGTCAGTGAGTGTTTGTGGGCAGTTTCTAATTGTATAAATATGTACCTCACACTGGGATCGCCTCATTCCTACCAGTTTGATCATTCAGCCCCTTTGTTCCGAGCTCTTTCTTACACAGACAGCTGTTCAGCGATGTCAGTGCCGAGAATGTCGGGCTCTAAACCTTTTTACAATTTATTTCATGTGGTCGTTTTACTCATACTAGAATATTAGGCCATCTGAGGAAAAGAGTGTTTGAAGACCAGGCCCTCGAATCTACCACCAAGCTCATGGTCTACAGGGCTGTAGTAATACCCGCCCTCCTGTATGGATCTGAGGCATGGACGATGTATTGAAGGCACCTCAAGTCACTGGAGATATATCACCAACGATGTCTCCGCAAGATCCTACAAATCCCCTGGGAGGACAGACGCACCAACATCGGTGTCCTCGACCAGGCTAACATCCCCAGTATTGAAGCACTGACCACACTCGATCAGCTCCGCTGGGCAGGCCACATACGAGACTCCCTAAGCAAATGCTTTATGCGGAGCTCCTTCATGGTAAACGAGCCAAAGGAGGACAGTGGAAATGTTATAAGGACACCCTCAAAGCCTCCCTGGTAAAATGCAACATCATCACTGACACCTGGGAGACCCTGGCCGCAGACCGCCCGAGGTGGAGAACGTCCATCCGGGAGGGTGTTGAGCTCTTCGAGTCTCGACGCAAGGAGCATGAAGAGGCCAAGCGCAGGCAGCGGAAGGAGTGCGCGGCAAACCAGCCCCACCCACCCCTTCCCCCGACTAATGTCTGTTCCACCTGTAATAGGGTCTGCGGCTCTCGTATCGGACTGTTCAGCCATCAAAGGACTCACTTTGGGAGTGGAAGCAAGTCTTCCTCGATTCCGAGGGACTGCCGATGATGACTAGAATATTCTTTGAATCTCCGATATCTGTAATGTAACTGGGTTAATGTCTTCATCCAACATTTAAAGATTTCTGAATCAGGATGAGCGCTGGAAACATTTGCAGGCGATGGGTAACTTCAAGGTTTCTGGTTCAGTAAATTGGAAGATATTCTGGCTGCTGGTTAGGTTTAAAATATGATGAGTTCCACGATGTATGACGGCTCAGTGTTAGTGATCGCTGGAACATGGCCCATTTTTTGGGGCTGATTTTCTACTCGGTCATCGGCCGGTGATGTCACATTCGCCCACAAAACGTGGAAGTCAAAAGCTTCCCTAGCAACAAGCTTCTGCACATGTGTGGGGTTTTTCCGGCCAACTGTCCTTCCCACGTTTCTGGAGGTCAGGGGTCATCCACATATGTGCAGAAGGCACAGGGAGGGGCAGGGAGAGAGAGAGAGAGAGAGAGAGAGGAGGAAACCAGAGAGCAGAGGGAAAACTTAAGTTAAAAATAATTGCAAAAATGTCATTAGAAGGAGAATCGGAGAGGGAAAGGGCAAAACCCTTCAGTGAGGCAGCCAATGAGGCCCTTGTTACCGAGGTGCATTTCGGGTGGGCCGACATAACTCGAGGTGTGCAGGAAACCTCCAACTCGTGTATACCGAAAAACTTGGCGCAAGATTGCAGATGTCTGCCTCCCATGGGGCCAGGGGGCAGAAAGTGCCGGAAACGATGGAATAGCTTGGTCGCCACAGCAAGAGTAAATATTTTATATTTACAATCTCCTGCATTGAATTTAAGTTTGTCGTTCATAAATGTATTACGTAAACCAGGTTAAGATCCAGACAGAGCTCTGAACCAGCAGCATGTAATATTTTAAACTGTTGTGAACTCAAGCTACTACCTAGTCAATTAGCTTATGCTATGCCATGCTCTTTTCTCATTTGGAGAAGAAGATATCTATCAACTGTGCCGAGCAAAGGCGGACGGGGGCAGGGGGCAGCTCTGCTCAGGTGCAGCCCCTAACTGAGATTGAGGAGCGTGAGGTCCCACTGGTTGGCCATGAAAGCCAATGATAGAAACATAGAAACATAGAAAATAGGTGCAGGAGTAGGCCATTCGGCCCTTCGAGCCTGCACCACCATTCAATAAGATCATGGCTGATCATTCCCTCAGTACCCCTTTCCTGCTTTCTCTCCATACCCCTTGATCCCTTTAGCCGTAAGGGCCATATCTAACTCCCTCTTGAATATATCCAATGAACTGGCATCAACAACTCTCTGCGGCAGGGAATTCCACAGGTTAACAACTCTCTCAGTGAAGAAGTTTCTCCTCATCTCAGTGCTAAATGACTTACCCCTTATCCTTAGATTATGTCCACTGGTTCTGGACTTCCCCAACATTGGGAACATTCTTCCTGCATCTAACCTGTCTAGTCTCGTCAGAATTTTATATGTTTCTATGAGATCCCCTCTCATTCTTCTATACTCCAGTTAATATAGGCCCAATCGATCCAGTCTCTCCTCATATGTCAGTCCTGCCATCCCGGGAATCAATTAGAGAACCTTCGCTGCACTCCCTCAATAGCAAGAATGCCCTTCCTCAGAGTCGGAGACTAAAACTCAACACAATTTTCCAGGTGAGGCCTCACCAAGGCCCTGTACAACTGCAGTAAGGCCTCCCTGCTCCTATACTCAAATCCCCTAGCTATGAAGGCCAACATACCATTTGCCTTCTTCACCACCTGCTGTACCTGCATGCCAACTTTCAATGACTGATGTACCATGACACCTAGGCCTCGTTGCACCTCCCCTTTTCCTAATCTGCCACTATTCAGATAATATTCTGCCTTCATGTTTTTGCCCCCAAAGTGGATAACCTCACATTTATCCACATTATACTGCATCTGCCATGCATTTGCCCACTCACCTAACCTGTCCAAGTCACCCTGCAGCCTCTTAGCGTCCTCCTCACAGCTCACACCGCCACCCAGCTTAGTGCCATCTGCAAACTTGGCGATATTACAATCAATTCCTTCATCGAAATCATTAATATATATTGTAAATAGCTGGGGTCCCAGCACTGAGCCCTGCGGCACCCCACTAGTCACTGCCTGCCATTCTAAAAAGGACCCGTTTATCCCGACTCTCTGCTTCCTGTCTGCCAACCAGTTCTCTATCCACGTCAGTACATTACCCCCAATACCATGTGCTTTGATTTTGCACACCAATCTCTTGTGTGGGACCTTGTCAAAAGCCTTTCGAAAGTCCAAATACACCACATCCACTGGTTCTCCCTTGTCCACTCTACAAGTTACATCCTGAAAAAATTCTAGAAGATTTGTCAAGCATGATTTCCTTTTCATAAATCCATGCTGACTTGGACCGATCCTGTCACTGCTTTCCAAATGCGCTGCTATTTCATCTTTAATAATTGATTCCAGCATTTTCCCCACTCCTGATGTCAGGCTAACCGATCTATAATTACCCATTTTCTCTCTCCTTTCTTTCTTAAAAAGTGATGTTACATTAGCTACCCTCCAGTCCATAGGAACTGATCCAGAGTCGATAGACTGTTGGAAAATGATCACTAATGCATCCACTATTTCTAGGGCCACTTCCTTAAGTACTCTGGGATGCAAATTATCAGGCCCCGGGGATTTAGCGGCCGTCAATCCCATCAATTTCCCTAATACCATTTCCCGCCGAATAAGGATTTCCTTCAGTTCCTCCTTCTCACTCGACCCTCGGTCCCCTAATATTTCCGGAAGGTTACTTGTGTCTTCGTTCGTGAAGACAGAACCAAAGACAGAACCCGTGGTCTGGCGAACCCATCTCGTGAGTAATGTGTAATGTGTCAAACAGTGTTCAAAATTTAAATAAGTAACTGATGTAATGTCCTGTAATTATAATGCAATATGCAATATATTGTAATGTACTTATGATATACTAATGATGTCATGTCATGTCATGAGGGGGTCGCAGTATTGCTTAAAGTAACAATTACAACTGTGAGAAGGGATGATGTGTTCGAGGGGTCATCAAACGAGGCCATATGGGTTGAATTGAATATCAAAAAAGGGGCAATCACATTGCTCGGAGCATAATATAAACCCCCAAACAGTCAGAGGGAGATGGAACAAGTATGTGGGCAAATTTCTGCGAGTACAAAAACTATAGAGCTGTAATATTGGGGATTTCAACCACCCTAATATTCACTGGGAAAAATGTAGTGTGAATGGTAGAGAGGGTGCAGAATTCCGAAAATGCATTCAGGAGAACTTCTTTAGCCAATATGTAACAAGCCCAACAAGGGAGGGTGCAGTTCTGGACTTGGCTTTGGGAAATGATGAGGGACAGGTGGAAGGGGTATCAGTGGGAGAGCACTTTGGTGCTAGTGATCATAATTCAGTTAGATTTAGGGTAGTTATGGAAAAGGACAAAGGTGGACCAGGAATAAAAGTTCTCAATTGGGGTAAAGCCAATTTTGCTGAGCCGAGATGGGATTTGGCCAAAGTGGACTGGAAACGGCTACTTGATGGTGAATGAGTGTCAGAGCAGTGGGAGGCCTTCAAGGAGGAGATCCCAAGGGTACAGAGCAAGTATGTTCCCTTAAAAAAGGGTCGAACTAACAAATCTAAAGCCCCTGGATATCAAGGGACATACAGGTAGGATAAAGAAAAAAAGGGCGGCTTATGACAGATACCGAGGGCTCAATACTGCAGAAACTCTTGAGGAGTACAGAGAGTGCAGGGTGAAATTAAAAAGATATCAGGAAAGCAGGGAGCATGAAAGAATGTTGGCAAGTAAAATTAGGGAAAACCCAAAGATGTTTCATAAATACATTAATAACAAGAGGATAACTAGAGAAAGGGTAGGACCTATTAGAGACCATAAAGGAAATCTGTGTGTGGAGGCAGAAGACGTGGGTATGATTCTTAATGAATACTTTGTGCCTGTTTTCACAAAGGAGACGGTGATGCAGACTTTGCAGTGAGGGAGGAGGAGTGTGAAATATTAGATGAGATAAACATAGAGAGAGAGGAAGTATTAATGCGCTTGGTAGCTTTGAAAGTGGATAAATTCCCAGACCCAGATGAAATGTATCCCAGGCTGTTAATAGAGGCCAAAGAGGAAATAGCAGAGGCTCTGACCATCATTTTCCAATCCTCTCTGGCTACAGGTGTGGTGCCAGAGGACTGAAGGACAGCTAATGTTGTACCTTTGTTTAAAAAGGGAGAAAGGGATAGACCGAGTAATTATAGGCCAGTCAGCCTAACCTCGGCGGTGGGAAAATTATTGGAAAAATTCCTGAGGGACAGGATAAATCTTCATTTAGAAAAAC
This sequence comes from Pristiophorus japonicus, assembly GCF_044704955.1. Taxonomy (NCBI): domain Eukaryota; kingdom Metazoa; phylum Chordata; class Chondrichthyes; family Pristiophoridae; genus Pristiophorus; species Pristiophorus japonicus. The sequence goes on from NW_027252691.1 coordinate 641,415, forward strand.
ATGGATTAACCATGGACAATTAACATGGATTTGTTAAGGGAAGGTCGTGTCTGTCTAACTTGATTGAATTTTTCGAGGAGGTAACCAGGAGGGTCGATGAGGGCAGTGCATACGATGTAGTGTATATGGACTTTAGCAAAGCTTTTGATAAGGTCCCACATGGCAGACTGGTTACAAAAGTAAAAGCCCATGGGATCCAGGGCAAAGTGGCAAGTTGGATCCAAAATTGTCTCAGAGGCAGGAAGCAAAGGGTAATGGTTGATGGGTGTTTTTGTGACTGGAAAGCTGTATCCAGTGGGGCTCCACAGGGCTCAGTACTGGGTCCCTTGCTTTTTGTGGTATATATCAATGACATGGACTTGAATGTTGGGGGTATGATTAAGAAGTTTACGTATGATACTAAAATCGGCCGTGTGGTTGATAATGAAGAAGAAAGCTGTAGACTGCAGGAAGATATCAATGAACTGGTCAGGTGGGCAGAACAGTGGCAAATGGAATTCGATCCAGAGAAGTGTGAGGTAATGCATTTGGGGAGGGCTAACAAGGCAAGGGGAATACACATTAAATGGTCGGACACTGAGAAGTGTAGAGGAACAAAGGGACCTTGGAGTGTAGGTCCACAGATCCCTGAAGGTAGCAGGATAGGTAGATAAGGTGGTTAAGAAGGTATATGGAATAATTGCCTTTATTAGTTGAGGCATAAACTACAAGAGCAGGGAGGTTATGCTTGAACTGTATAAAACACTGGTTAGGCCACAGCTGGAGTACTGCGTGCAGTTCTGGTCACCACATTACAGGAAAGATGTGACTGCACTGGAGAGGGTACAGAGGAGCTTTACAAGAATGTTGCCGGGACTGGAGAATTTTGTCTATGAGTAAAGATTGGCGATGCTGGGTCTGTTTTCTTTGGAACAGAGGTGGCTGAGAGGAGACCTGATTGAGGTCTATAAAATTATGAGAGGCCTGGATAGAGTGGATAGGAAGGAACCATTTCCCTTGTCGGAAGGGTCGATAACCAGGAGCATAGATTTAAAGTAATTGGGGGGAGGTTTAGAGAAGATATCAGGGGAAATTTCTTCACCCAGAGGGTGGTGGGGGTCTGGAACTCACGGCCTGAAAGGGTGGTAGAGGCAGAAACCCTCACCACATTTAAAAAATACTTGGAAGTACACCTGAAGTGCTGTAACCTGCAGGGCTATGGACCAAGAGCAGGAAAGTAAGATTAGGCTGGGTAGCTCTTGGTCGGCCGGCGAGACTTGATGGGCTGAATGGCCTCCTCCCGTGCTGTAAATTTCTAGGATTCTATGAAGTCTAAATTATTGATATGGCCCACAAAAAGCAAGGGACCCAGTACTGAGCCCTGCAGAACCCCACTGGAAACAGACTTTCAGTCACATTAAACGTCCATCAACCATTACCGTTTTCTTCCTCCGTCTGAGCCAATCTTGGATCCAACTTGCCGCTTTGTCCTGGATCCCATGGGCTTTAACTTTTGTGACCAGTCTGCCATGTGGGACCTTATCAGAAGCCTTGCTAAAATCTATATACATTACATCATACACACTGCCCTCATCGACCCTCATCAAAAAATGCAATCGACTTAGTCAGACACAACATTCCCTTTACAATTCCATGCTGACTGTCCTTGATTAATGGATGCGTCTATTTGTACTAACTGAAATGCAGCCGTTTCTCTGATTGGCTCTCCAGACCTATTGCTGATTGGTCCCCTTGGCGGATAAGCCACTCCCTGAAGTTCCTCTGGAATGTGTAACTGGAACCGCCCAGCCCACGTTCTGAGTGACTTTCCAATTTGTAATTCGATCCATTTTGACTTCAGAAGCCACAGAGGATAGATCTCCCCAAAAGTCTCAAAGTTCCAGTTGAAGACCCTTGCCCCAGCGCAATGGCATCCCTCCGCCAGCTGAAGACCCTTGCCCCAGCGCAAGACCTTACATACAAACAGAGAAACATAGAAAATAGGTGCAGGAGTAGGCCATTCGGCCCTTCTAGCCTGCACCGCCATTCAATGAGTTCATGGCTGAACATGCAACTTCAGTACCCCCTTCCTGCTTTCTCGCCATACCCCTTGATTCCCCTTAGTAGTAAGGACTTCATCTAACTCCCTTTTGAATATATTTAGTGAATTGGCCTCAACAACTTTCTGTGGTAGAGAATTCCACAGGTTCACCACTCTCTGGGTGAAGAAGTTTCTCCTCATCTCGGTCCTAAATGGCTTACCCCTTATCCTTAGACTATGACCCCTGGTTCTGGACTTCCCCAACATTGGGAACATTCTTCCTGCATCTAACCTGTCGAAATCCGTCAGAATTTTAAACGTTTCTATGAGGTCCCCTCTCATTCTTCTGCACTCCAGTGAATACAAGCCCAGTTGATCCAGTCTTTCTTGATAGGTCAGTCCCGCCATCCCAGGAATCAGTCTGGTGAACCTTCGCTGCACTCCCTCAATAGCAAGAAAGTCCTTCCTCAAGACCAAAACTGTACACAATACTCCAAGTGTGGCCTCACCAAGGCCCTGTACAACTGTAGCAACACCTCCCTGCCCCTGTACTCAAATCCCCTCGCTATGAAGGCCAACAAGCCATTTGCTTTCTTAACCGCCTGCTGTACCTGCATGCCAACCTTCAATGACTGATGTACCATGACACCCAGGTCTCGTTGCACCTCCCCTTTTCCTAATCTGTCACCATTCAGATAATAGTCTGTCTCTCTGTTTTTACCACCAAAGTGGATAACCTCACATTTATCCACATTATACTTCATCTGCCATGCATTTGCTCACTCACCTAACCTATCCAAGTCACTCTGCAGCCTCATAGCATCCTCCTCGCAGCTCACACTGCCACCCAACTTAGTGTCATCCGCAAATTTGGAGATACTACATTTAATCCCCTCGTCTAAATCATTAATGTACAATGTAAACAGCTGGGGCCCCAGCACAGAACCTTGCGGTACCCCACTAGTCACTGCCTGCCATTCTGAAAAGTCCCCATTTACTCCTACTCTTTGCTTCCTGTCTGACAACCAGTTCTCAATCTATGTCAGCACACTACCCCCAATCCCATGTGCTTTAACTTTGCCCTCCACATAGATGGGGCATTGTGTGCAGATTGTTAAAAGGTTTATTGGGTATGAAATGAATAGTGACAGTGTCGTAACACACGCACCGAACTTGCACGCATCAGGGGTTGGAAGAACGTGATCCAGTTCTCTGAGTTCCCTCTCTCCCCTCTGATCCTCCCCCCATCTGTGTCCCTCTACCCCCAAGCTCTGTCTCTCTGCCCCCCCAAATTCTCTCTCCCCGCAAGCTCTCTCTCTCTGCCCCCCCAAACTCTCTCTCCCCCCAAGCTCTCTCTCTGTCTCTCTCTCTTCCACACACCCCCAAAGCTCTCTCTCCTCTCTTTTTGCTCTCCCCGCCGCCCTGCGCTCCTCGGGCCTGTGGGGGACTCGGGGGTGGTGGGGGCTTGGGGCTGTAGGGGGCTGTGGGAGATAGGGGCTTGGGGAGTGCGCGGGGCTGTGGGGGGAGGGGCTCGGGGAGGGCACGGGGCTCGGGAGGGGATCAGGGCTGTGGGGGGCTCGGGGGGGGGCTCGGAGATGTGGGGGGCTGTGGGGGTTAGGGGCTCGGGGAGGGCGTGGGACTGTGGGGGGTAGGGGGAGGGGATGGAACGGAGCTGTGGGGGGCTCGGGAGGGGGGAGGGGCTGTGGGGGGCTCGTGGCTGTGGGGGGCTCGGGGCTGTGGGGGGCTCGGGCCTGTGGGGGGCATGGGGCTGTGGGGGACTCGGGGCTGTGGGGGGCTCGGGAGGGGCTCGGGGCTGTGGGGGGCCCGGGGCTGTGGGGGGCATGGGCCTGTGGGGGACTCGGGGCTGTGGGGGGCCTGGGAGGGGGGAGGGGCTGTGGGGGGCATGGGGCTGTGGGGGGCTCGGGGCTGTGGGGGGCCCGGGGCTGTGGGGGGCATGGGCCTGTGGGAGACTCGGGGCTGTGGGGGGCCTGGGAGGGGGTAGGGGCTGTGGGGGGCCCGGGGCTGTGGGGGGCTCGGGGCTGTGGGGGGCCTGGGAGGGGCTGTGGGGGGCTCGGGAGGGGCTTGGGGCTGTGGGGGGCCCGGGGCTGTGGGGGGCATGGGCCTGTGGGGGACTCGGGGCTGTGGGGGGCCTGGGAGGGGGGAGGGGCTGTGGGGGGCCCGGGCTGTGGGGGGCTCGGGGCTGTGGGGGGCCTGGGAGGGGCTGTGGGGGGTTCGGGAGGGGCTCGGGGCTGTGGGGGGCCCGGGAGGGGCTCAGGGCTGTGGGGGGCCCGTTTCTGAGGGGGCATGGGCCTGTGGGGGACTCGGGGCTGTGGGGGGCCTGGGGCTGTGGGGGGCCCGGGGCTTGGGGGTGCGTTCGGCTGCTCAGTGGGGGATAACGTGGTGTTGGACACATGTGCAGAAACCGGTTAGTGGGAATTGCACTGGGCGGGTGGGGAAGTCGGTGATATTTGTCCTAACTCTCACTTCAGAAGGGAGACTTAGTATAAATAGTTACTCTGTTAATTCATCCATGACTTCCTAAATGAAGATTTATCCTGTCCCTCAGAAATGTTACCACTAATTTCCGCACTGCCGAGGTTAGGCTGACTGGCCTGTATTACTCCGTCTATCCCTTTCTCCCTTTTAAATAAAGGAACCACTTTAACAGTCCTCCAGTCTGCCGGCTTTAAAGGAAGCTAGTGATTGGCTGGAAACCTGGATTACTGAGTGGTTACAGGAGGTCAGTTTGGTTAAAGGTATTCATTCAACAAAGGAACTGTTAAACTGACCATTCAACAAGGCATGCTGGGAAGCTTGACCAACTCCCCAAAGTGTGAGTCAGGCTGTATGGAAAGAGACAGACAAGGAGGTCTCGAGAGATTGTGTGACACCGCTGTCAACACCAGGTGCTGTCTGGTAGCATGGGGCATTTTGGGAGAGTGACCATGGGGCATTGCAGGAGAGTGACCATGGGGCATGGCAGGAGAGTGACCATGGGGACCATGGGGCATTGTGGGAGAGTGACCATGGGGCATTGCAGGAGACGGACCATGGGGCATTGCAGGGGACGGACCATGGGGCATTGCAGGAGAGTGACCATGGGGCATTGTGGGAGACTGACCATGGGGCATTGTGGGAAAGTGACCATGGGGCATTGCAGGAGACTGACCATGGGGCATTGCAGGAGACTGACCATGGGGCATTGCAGGAGACGGACCATGAGGCATTGCAGGAGACGGACCATGAGGCATTGCGGCAAAGTGACCATGAGGCATTGCAGGAGACTGACCATGGGGCATTGCAGGAGACTGACCATGGGGACCATGAGGCATTGTGGGAGAGTGACCATGGGGCATTGCAGGAGACGGACCATGAGGCATTGCAGGAGACGGACCATGAGGCATTGCGGCAAAGTGACCATGAGGCATTGCAGGAGACTGACCATGGGGACCATGAGGCATTGTGGGAGAGTGACCATGGGGCATTGCAGGAGACTGACTATGGGGTATTGTGGGAGACAGACACACAGGCAAGAGAACTTGCAGAGAGAAAAGAACAACACCAAGGGGGCCATCAATGAGTAATGAACCTCACCGTCTCCCAAAGCAGAAGAACAGGCCATGCTGAGGTGCGAGTGTCTGAATTGTCATGTCGGCCTTGGCTCAGCTGCGAGTATCTCGCCTCGGAGCTACAAGGTGCAATCTATCTATGCATTTTAACGTTTCAATGAGATTGCCTCTCAATCTCCGAAACACCAGAATATTAGCCCATTGTACTCAATCTCTTGAGTAAATGATCAATGGTCCACAGTGCAGCTTGTCTGTTGTTTGGTGGTGAAGGGAGTGATGGGCCCAAGTCCCACTGAGCTGCACTGACAGCAGTTGTGGGTGAAGTTAAATAAAATTCAATCTTAAGCAGTGAGATGCCAGAGAGAGTCCCGAATCAGGGAGAGATTGCACATTTATATAAAACACTGCTGGAACTCTTTGCCCAAGAATTCTTCGGTGAAATCAGCCTAAAAATTCAAAGCTCAAACTGCCCATTACGGGCCTTAAAACCCACGACT